>NC_046159.1:12219947-12302447 GCF_011064425.1 Rattus rattus
GGTCCAAAATGGAAAAACCACCTTGTACATTTAGAACTATCCAGAAAATTTTAGTGTGCAGTCACTTTAGACAACCTGTGTTCAAAGACAGAGACTGACAGCCCGCCCCTCCGCCCCCCAGGTAGCTAGTCAGTAGTTTAAGCTTGCAGGCAACATCATTTCCACAGCTGGAGCCGCACCATGACAGCTTGGAAATGCTACAGACCGTAACAAGTAAATAAATGGTTTCAGACAGTCATCCACAGAAGCATCCTTTGCAGCAGCAGCTGGTAGGGTGGCTCCCGCCTGCGGGCTGGCGTTTGGAGTCTGCTAGACAGGTTCCACATTCCCATGTGTGTGAATGCATCCGACAGCGCCCACTACGAAAGCTCCGCCCCCTGCCACCCACAGCACACGTACTAGTTCTTGTGAAAAGTGGGCACATCTTAATTGCTGACTTCAGCCTGGCAAAATGCTTCCAGCCAGGAAGTACAAGTACTTGAGGAAGCTCTAGATAAAAGGAGATGGTTTTAGACTCCTCCCACTCACTCCCGGGAACCATGGGAAGTGCTAGCCACAGATAAGCAGGGGCTTTCTTTTGAGAAGCTTTGTCGCAAGCACTGCTGAACGGTTTCTGGAACCCCCTGGCTGTGCAATGCCTAAAATCAATGAAAGGAAGAGAGGTGTGGAGACAGCATCCACCTATAATCCCAGCATCAGGAGTGAGAAACAGGAGACTGGTGCATGTCAAGGCCAGTTTGCACCACAAACTGTTACTCTGTGTCAAACTCAAAGTGGAAACAAACCATCAACAAAACCGCTCTCCCCTGTGAGAGGGAACTGGATTGACCTTTCTCCAGAGTGCAATGGTTGCCAGCCCATCTGACCTCCAAGGCACAACAGATACAGGCAGGGAGGGCGTGTGAGAAATGCCACCCACTGTGGTGGGCAGTGATTGTCCACTCCAGTCGTCGATGGTGACAGAGTGGACTCCATTAGCTCTAGAGCATCAGGACAAAGCTACAGAAAGACACTATCTGTCGATCTTGCTTGGTTCTCTGTGGTCTGCTCTGGCAGCGTCAATAGAGAAAGATGTGTTCCCAGTACAATGTGTGGCTCTTTCCCAGAGCTTGCTAAGTAAGCTCTTGCTTTAATTTCTATGGCTCATAAAACCACCATCCAAGAGGGTGTTCATAATAAACCACTTTATGCATTTTATGTAAAAAAAAATCCCCTCTAGACCACCATAGCAGAGAATATATATTCCTATAGAAAATACAAATTATAGTTATCAAACACTGAACATTAAAATGCAATGTACTTTATGTTTGCCACATTCGTGAGGTAAAGACTTAATTTAATGTTTAATCAACTTTAATTGGAGGTGCCCAACCTGAAATTTATTACATTTCTTTGCTTTTCTGTTCCCTTATTTTATTTCATATACTTAAAAACTAAGTATACTTAAAAATTAATATATTAAATGTTGTCTCATACCTATGGATATAGTCTATTCAGAATTGAGCAGAAAATAAATGTCAAATGAATGATTTAATGGCCTTTTACATGTATATGAGCTAATATATATATATATATATACATCTATATACATATATATATGTTAAGAGAGATCACTTGTTTTTCAAATATTTGTGGCGGACTGACTATGTGCTCACCCATGTTCTAGTTCACAAGAAAACAACAGAGAAGACCCTGTGCTCGTTAGAACGTGTATTCTAGTGGAATTTTCTGGAATTAAAAAAATAAAGAAGCCTGGTCCATGGCCCTAGTGTAGCCAGGATCTTCATTGATGTTGGAGGTCCGTGTTACCATTCGGATGTTTGTAATCTGTGCCGCCACCTGAGGCCATGTTGATATATGGCCTGGGGTCCTTCCCAGGGCTTTGTCTGTGTCTGTGGTCCTATGGCGTCCAGGGGCTGCATTTATAGTCTGTGCTGTCACTAGAAACCATGTGAACGTCCACGGGCCGTGCTCCCACTGACGTTAAAGAGCAAGGAGCTACTCTGGCAGTGATGCTATGGCTGCTGATGCACCGTTGACTCAGAGGGACATGGAAGGCTTCTCTGACAACCCCTACCCTACCTCAACAGCACCCCCCAAAGTAACAGCCTAACTGGGAAACCATCAACGAAAACTCTTTTAAAGTGTGGCAAAGGATGCCAAAATGTAGCTCTCCACAACTGATGGCTTCTGGGACGGGAGTGCAGGAGGGGAGGACTCAGCTCCGTTTAAAGGGCAGGCCGCTGAGAGTTTGACCATGATCCAGTTAATACATAGATAACACGAACTGGACTGTCTTTTTCTTTTTGATGGGGAGGGAGGTCACAGGGGGTATGCAGACATGGAACGACTGGGAAGTGAGTGGGATCAGGATTTCATGATGGGAGGTTCCCAAGGAATCAATAAAATATTGTTGGAAGAAAATCCTGTAAGATAATAAATGTCTCCCGAGTTTTAAGTTGTAACAAAGCTTTGCAATTTTCGAAGGTGGCCTGGACAAGAACCTGAGATTAAAAAAAGCATCGACCAACCCATGCTATTGCCGGGTCCGGTTGGCCTTATGGCATCTGCAGGGTATTGTCGCGCGCCCAACGTCTCGCCAGCAAGAACGATGTGCAGACACCAGGATCCTTCTGCAGCAAAGCGTTTATTGCATCTTGAAGAGGAGAGACCCAAGCCCCAGAATGGCGCTGCTTATATACACCCTAGCGCAGCGCGTCCACACCTGATTGGTCGCTTACCCATGATCTCATTGGGCACGCCCCGGAGTGGGCAAAGACCTGGCACAAAGGCACTCTTGCACATGCGCACACAGTTAACTTCCTGAAAGGAAGTCGGCTGGCGCGGCGGAGGCCAGCGCCATCTTGTAATGGCGAAAGCTATCCCGGCTTTCCACGTGGGGCGCAGTGGAAGCCAGCGCCATCTTGTGGTGGTGAATGTTATTGCGGCCCTTTACAGGGTATTTTCATCTTTCTTTTTTTTTTTTTTTTTTTTTTTTTTTTTTTTTTTTTCGGGGCTGGGGACCGAACCCAGGGCCTTGCGCTTGCTAGGCAAGTGCTCTACCCCTGAGCTAAATCCCCAACCCCTTCATCTTAATCAAAGCATCTCAACCCAACGCGCTAAGTTCCCAATCTCCATCCCACAATATGGCCGCTGGCTACTCTCTGGGCCCTGCGGCGATCTCACCATCCATCTAGTTCACAAGGCCGGTCATTGCCACACCGGTTCCATACAGAGACCGCCTATCTCGAAGCTCTCTCATTGCGGACTCTGCTCATATTCCCAGCATCCGCCCCCTGTGGTTATAGTCACAACTCTCAGTTACACGTTAAAATCAAAACTCAATAAGCTTGCGATTTATCAATCGGATTTATATCAGTAAATCCTCACCCCACAAAATGTCCACACGATAAACTCTGAACCAATTAATATTGATATAACCTGCCCGCCTAGATAAGATAAATTGCCTTATAAAAATCCATCCTTTATAAATATTCATAACTACCTGTGACACTTTACGACCACACAGATCTGGGTCGTCCTTCTCCTACTCCATCTTGGTTCTTCTCTTTCTTTCTCCTAACCCTCTTGCCAAAACTCTGTGCTTGCCTTGCTTTTTCACTGCCCAATCACAGGCCTTGTCTTCTCTTGCGCCTGCTTTCACCTGCATATAGACAGCAATCCACAATTCTGGATTGAGACCGACACCTTCCAGAACTAAAGCAACTGAGAGACAGCCGGGCAGTTAAGAGAGCATGCGCATGTCCAGAGGCCTGGGGCTGGTTCCCAGCATTCACATAGGGCACCTCAGATCCTGGGATCGTGTGCCCTCTACTGGCCGTTGTGGGTACCCACTCACTAGTAACATACGTACATGGAGACATACATATAGATGAATGCTAAAAAACTAGAACACAAGTGGTAGCAGACATCGCGGTAAGAGTAAGAGGTGGCTGTTGGCAATGAGGCTGTGCCGAGGGGGAAGCATGGCAGCAGTCCTCTGGGACCACGGCTGACCCCTGCTTAATCCCAGCCTCCCTGCCCAGTCTTGTCTCTGCCTCTGAGCTGTGATGCGGAAGGGAAACAGCCCCACAAAGCAGACTCTTGTCGTCAGCACCACACTGGCTCATAGCAGGAAGAGAATTGAAGGATACAACGCAGAATGCAGTGACCGGTGGCTCCAAATTACTTGAAATAATATTGAAAGGTACATAGGTCACATGTGCCCATTTCCTTTTTTAAAAATAATAGGAGCGGGAATTCATGTGCAGGTGGAAACAGGGGCGAGTGCAAGCAACAGGAGTCATGGCTGCCAAAGTTGTTTGAGTCCATCGGAAAGTTCAGCCTGGCGTTAGCAGTTGCAGGAGGCCTGGTAAACTCTGCTTTATATAACGTGGATGCTGTACACAGTGCTGTCATCTTCAACCGATTCTGTGGCGTACAGGACATTGTGGTAGGGGACGTGACTCACTTTCTCATCCCTTGGGTACAGAAGTCAATTATCTTTGACTGCCTTTCTCAACCACGGAATGCACCGGTCATCACTGGTAGCAAAGACTTGCAGTATATCAACATTGCACTACGCATCCTCTTCCGTCCCGTGGCCAGCCAGCTTCCTCGTATCTACACCAGCGTTGGCGAGGACTACGACTACGATAAGCGGGGCACTGCCGTCTGTCACCACAGAGATCCTCAAGTCAGTGGTGGCTCGATTTGATGCTGGAGAATTGATTACCCAGCGAGCGCTGGTCTCCAGGCGGGCGAGCGATGACCTCACAGAGCGAGCGGCAACATTTGGGCTCATCCTGGATGACTGGTCCCTGACACATCCAACCTTCGGGAAGGAGTTCACAGAGGCTTGGAAGCCAAGCAGGAAGCAGAGAGAGCCAGGTTTGTGGTGGAAAAGGCTGAACAGAAGAAGACGGCAGCCATCCTTTCTGCTGAGGGGGACTCCGAGGGAGCTGAGCTGATCGCAGACTCGCTGGCCACAGCAGTGACAGCCTGATGGAGCTGCGAGAGCTGGAAGCTGCTGAGGACATTGTTGAATATCACCCACCGGCCAGCAGGGCAGTCCGTGCTCCTCCAGCTTCCCCAGTGAGGCCAACCAGGCCACAACCTTCATCACTCTGAATGACGCCTTCCTTCTGCCCCAACCCAGAAATCACGGTGAAATTTAATAATTGGCTTAACGTGAAGGAAATAAAGGTAAAATCAGTTCATATCTCTATAATAATAATAATAATAATAATAATAATAATAATAATAATAATAATATAGGAGCTCAGAGAATTATTATGTTTGTAAGTAGCCCAAGATCCCCCAAGTTAGTCGCTGTCTGAGTTGGGGCTAAGTTCCTGGTTTCTGAGTCAAGTGTCCTCCATTCTGTATTAATATTTGATAGGTAGACATTGAGAAACTTTCCAAAACGTAAAAGCAACTATAATTCAGTATTTTAAAGCAAAGTTTAAAAACTCCCTACAACAATGCATTTTATATAAAAAGGAGAAAGCTGCAATCATTCAATTTTTAACGCCCCGCTAATATCCCTTCCTCTGGTTGAGATGCAAGTGTGAGCGATTCAATGCATGTCACAATAATCATAAATAATTGCTAATAAATTTACAAACAATCCGGGAAAAAGAACAAATATGTTCCAGTGATTTGGGGGTGATTTCAGAGAAGAATCATCTCCCTGACTGGCTTAACTGAATGATTCTTGCCAATCTTCCATGTTCTCGGCTTACCTCTTTCTAGTTTAGCTGCCTAGGAATGACTGATAATCAATATGTGATATAAGCTCTTCATAGGTGACACGGAAGTGTATTTAAATGTATACACAGCAGAACCAGTGACATCTCATGCACCCCCGATGTCACTGCCGTTTGGCTAATCCTTCATCACCTCTGTTATCAGGCTTCCAAATGAGATCAGACATGCTAGCAGTGGGCTCTCTGCGTTAGAGCACTCAGGGGCATTACCTCCAGGACCTGGACCTGGCTTCATCTCTGACCCCTGCTTTTGGGGGTGTCCATCAAAAGAATTCAAATGAGTCCCACCCGGCATAATGCAGGAGACAGGTTAACACATAATAGTGCACAGCAATCTCACGAGTGAGAACAGACAGAGGTCTGGGGAAGCTGTGTTGCAGAGGACAAACTCCTTGACAGGACAAATCCCTGCAGAAGCCACCGTATCTGCCTACATTCTTAGGTAGGTTTTGACTGGTTTGCCTGAGGGACATTTCTCTTGTCCAGGAGATCACGGATCCACTTGTATCAACATTAGGGATGGAGGCAAAGGTACGTCTTTGTGGTTTATCAAAAAGATCCCAGCTAGATATAATCTTGAGGGCCTGACTCAGACCCCACTCTCCTGACCAGAATCCTATGGTCTTCTTATTTTACAAGCTGTTGATTATGATGGAGACGACCATCCTCAAGAACGTTCAAAACTGCTAATATATAAATGTCTATCAATATGACAGAAGGGCACCTTTGTCAGTTTATTACCTAAACACGGGGTCCTCCCAGCCTTAGGTGCTTTTAACATCAAATGGGACAACAGAAAACCAGCTAATGTGACACAGAACTGTTTCAAAGACATTGATCAGGCCTTGCCAGGTGGTTGGAATAGGTGTTGGCTTATGGGAGGCCATTTCAACAACAGTGAACAGGGAACTGAGTATTTGTTAGACACGGCATTCTCTTCGTTAGGCCAGGTGTCTTACTTGTGCCTCTCCCTGGAGAGAAGTCGTCATTATCGCCTGTTTTAAGATGTAGAGCTGGAGTTCTAGTATAGGTTTCCTTGAGTGCATGACCAGTGGATCACTGTAGAAGAGCCCACCAAACGGTCACTTTACCGTGGTGTTAGCAGTTCCCTGGCCTTTGCCTGTAACCTCAATATCGTGTCTCATAACCAGGTTTCTAGAAGACTTAGGGTCATCTCATAATCACTTCCACTTCACGTACATGCTTAGGGCGCGAGGGGAGGAAACCTGGAGGATACAAAAGCAGTGTAAGTTGAGAAACCACATGAACACATGGGCAAGCTCACTTCCTTTAAACATCTCTCTTTAGGTCCATCACACACATGATGAAGTGCTTAGATGTGGGTATTAGGTGTGTGATGGTCTGTATATGCTTGACCCAGGGAGAGGCACTATTAGGAAGTGTGGCCTTGGAGTAGATGTGAACTTGGACTAGGTGTGATCGATCTTGGAGTAGGTATGGCTTTGGAGCGGGTGTGGCCTCAGAGTGGGCGTGGTCTTATTAGAGTGGGTGTGGCCTTTGGTGGGTGTGGCTTCGGAGTGGGCGTGGCCTCGGAGTGGGTGTGTCGCTGTGGATATGCTTTAAAACCCACTTCCTAGCTGCCTGGAAGCCACTCTAATCTTGGAGGCCAGCAGATGAAGACGTAGACCTCTCAGCTCCTCCTGCACCATGCCTACCTGGATGCTGCCATGCTCCCGCCCACCTTGATAATACTGGACTGAATCTCTGAACCTGTAAGCCAGCCCCAATTAGATGTCCTTATAATACTTGCCTTGGCCACAGTGACGGTTCACAGCAGTAAAACTCTAACTAAGACAAGGTGAATATCCCTTACCTGAAAGCTTAGGACCAGATCAGTGTGCCTCAGATTTGTTTTTTCCCCCATATTTAGAGATGTTTGCATATGTATAATGAGATGTCTTAGGGAGGCGTGGTGGATAATCAAGAGGACAACCTCTTGACCCTCCTAGGAATAGGGAATCTAAATTGAAGGGTTGCCTCCATCCAACTGGCCTCTGAACTTGCCTGCCGGGCATTTGCTTGATTACTGATTGACAGACAAGTACCCAGCCCACTGTGGGCGGCGCCACCCTGAGCTGTATAAGAAAGGCGTGAGCTAGCTAGTCTGCAGCGTCCCTCCATCTTTTCTGTTTCTAGTTCCAGCCTAGGCTTCCCCAGATGAAGGTCAGACGTAACCCTCTCCTCCTCATGTTCCTTTTTGTTGTGGCATTTATGCCAGCCACAGCAAAGCAAACTAGGGCAGGAAGATTTCCATTCAAACATAAGACGTGTTAACATTCCTATGCAGACCACGCAGGCTGCCTCAAGGCCATTTCACGCAATCGGTTTACTACACACGCTTTTTGAGGAGGACCTGGCAGAAGAGGGAACGAACTGAAGGGTCACCAGAACCTGATACTCGCACCCACTCACTCTTCTACAGATCCAGGAAACGGAAGTTGCTAGAAGAGAAGAGGTTCATAGAGTGCCCTGAAGAAGACGGAACAGAGTCTCCATCTCAGATCTTTAGGTAGCAGGGGCAAGATGCGGGGAGGGAGGAAAGCTTCTTGGTACAAGTAGCATTTGAGAGAGATGAGAGAGGGGTACTACAGGGTGATGGTGGGGCGGAAGTCCCTGTCTTCGGGGCCGGAGGGTTCTTCATCTTCTTGAGATCTTTCCTCCTCTTCACTACTGGGAATTTCACAATGGACTTTGCCTCCCTGCAGCTGGTTAACTAGAACCTGAGGAAGGCTTTCAGCTCAGTAAAAAAAAAAAAAGATAAGAGGGGTGCAGAAGGAAATAGGCCAGGGACAGCTGCCAGTGCACCCCTGAAGCTGCGTTTCGCCGAGGCTCAGACTGTTTTCCATGGGCTCATATGGGCGACAGAGCTGAAGTCTGGATCTGAAGACTGTGCTTCAGAACCGATGGTCTACTGCACCTTCTAGCCTGTTGGTCCCAGTGATGTTCAGAATACGCCGAGACCAGGAAGGAAGCGACACAGGCAGAACTCACTGCAGACCTGCAGAGTCCGGAGAGGAGACAAGCCATTCTGGAAGAGCAGGTGAAACAGCTGTTGGCATTTTCCAGAATGTGTTAGAGAGAACCAAGGGTTCTGATGACAGACCCTTGAAGCAGGTGAAGTTACGCATTCTGAAGTGCTTTTACAAACTGGGTCAGGGTCCTGGAAGAATTAAAATGAGAACAGCAAGGAAAACCTGGAGAGAATTGAAACTCTTAAACAAGCGTGCACGCATGCGCACACACACAAACAACTAGCACACACACAAACAACTAGCCGGTAACAGCGTCTTTCTGCTACATTTTTACTCACTTGTGATCTCTACATGATGTGCACGAGTGATTTCTGCTTCTGAAGGGGGAGAGAGAGAGAGAGAGAGAGAGAGAGAGAGAGAGAGAGAGAGAGAGAGAGAGAGAGGGGATAGATGATAGATAAATAGGGACATTTTCAAATACATTTGTGTACAGAGAGTTGCTGGGAGCACAAAATATTTACAGGTAATTTCTTCATTTCATCACCAAAGAAATAACTACCTGACTGACTTCCATGGTGGAAGATTAAGGTAAAAAATGAAACTAATTAATATCCCTAATCAGCACGTATGAAAATGCTGAACTCCATGCTCGAATGTTCTATTTTTATACGCCCATAGCACTTGATACATTAAAGAATAGGATACTATAGAAAATATGAATTAATAAATTATTGGGTTTTTTTAATCAGTATCAAAGATCGGTTGGGGGGGCTTCAAAAATGTCTCAGCGGTTAAGAGAGCTCGCTCCTATGCACAGAATCCAAGTTCAGTTCCAAGCACCCACATCACGCTGCTCACAAACACCGGTAACTCTTTAATCTCAAATTTAAAAAGCAGCTGAAACATGTTTTGCAAGCAAACAGGTAGTCAACTTCTAAAAATAAAAATGTTTTACCCCTGACTACCACTGGGTGGCACTACAGATGTAGCCCTGACTATAAACCTTAATTTCAGGAGTTGGTCTTCCAAGTTCCCTGTACCATAGCCAGAGCTAAGAGATTTGTGCAGTGACACAGACATGGATTTTGGGCGCGATCCAGAATTTTCCAAGAGTTTAATTCTAGTAAAAACATTTTTAAGAAATTCAGAATTTTAAAATTAAAATTCAGACGACTCATTTTTTAGTCTCCCACTCCGACAACTTCATAGAGCTGTTCCTTCAAGAGTCTTATGTTTTACTTTCTATTTTTCAGCTTTCAAGGTTGTGCTGTTTAGACTTGATATTTCAGGCAAAACTCTTTTAAGTGTTAGGTTATCATGACAATTTCAAAACATCTGCCTTATCTCGGATGTTCACCGGCCTAAAACACAGGCTTTACTTTCAATGCTCAAACTCTTTCCACAACCCCCTTCTGGACTTTCAAAACCCAGTCTCTCCCTCTGAAATGAACTCCTCATTGAAGTCTGTGTATTTGCAGTCCAGGACTTCTGCCTCGGGTATCCAGTCCCTTAAATTAAAAAAGGGTTTTGTTTTGTTCTTAAAGCTCACGAATATCGATTTGTTTGTTTTTTTTCTTGTAACTGGAGTTATAATAGTCCAGACTACAACTAGCCTCAAACTCTTCATGTAGCTGAGGATATGGTCGGGCAAAATTACTTATCTCAAAGCCAGGAAATGAAAAAGAAGACCAGACCCGTTACCCCTTCAAAGGGAACATAAATCACAAAGCCCCACCTCTCAGCAGACACCACCACTGACAAACCGTCCCACACTGGGCGTCAAAGGCACCACCATTAACCAGCCATCCCACACTGGGGGCCATCGCTAACACATGGGCACTCAGGGGCTGTGGTGGTTAATATCAACTTGGTGGGATTTAGAATCACCGTGGGAACAAATCTCTGGTCACTCTGTGATGGATTATCTAGTCGGGGTTAATTAAGGTTGGAGGAACCATCCAAGGGGTTGGGCTCCTGAACTCAACAAAAAGAAGGGCTGAGAACCAATGACCTTCTCTCTCTACTCCCTGACTGCAACATGCACATCCGTCTCAAGCTCCTCCCACCATGGTTTTCCCAGCAGCAACATGCACATCCGTCTCAAGCTCCTCCCACCATGGTTTCCCACCAGCTACATGAACATCCGCCTCAAGCTCCTCCCACCATGGTTTTCCTACCAGCAACATGAACATCCGCCTCAAGCTCCTCCCACCATGGTTTCCCACCAGCTACAAGAACATCCGCCTCAAGCTCCTCCCACCATGGTTTTCCCGCCGTAGTAGCCCTTACGCTTGAGTCAGTGACTCGCCAAGGTGAAGAGTGCTGGGTACTATTATGGAACAGAAGACAGAGCGGAGAACAGTCCAACTGTGGTACAGACCAACCCGTGCGGTAGACATGCTCCACTGTCCAAAGACCCGCCTGCTGATGGTTGGTGTTCACAGTTCACAAACGCCTTCCAGGTGATGTTTCTCAGGGTGGTGAAATAATTTGTTTGTTCAGCTCCAGGAAGCCTGTGGGTGTTTGGTATGTGCTAAATTATTGATCGACACCCAGAGGCAAGTTTCAAAGCCAGCACGTCTTCTTACAGAAGCGTCTACTCACGTCCACACAGCCGACTGTGATCGCTTATCCACTCCTTCAACTAACATCCCTTGGATGTTCTTAATGACAACTGGGGGCTTCAGTTCAGTTGGTGCTTGCAAAAGAGAATCACCCAAAGGGCATTACCAAGCCTCATTATTAACATACAAGCTCAATTTAATGTTTACACCAAACAGAGGGCATTCAAATGTGTGGTCCTTCCAGTTCTCTGCAGCCATTTTTACAGAAGACTAGTTAAGTCCAGCTTATAGCCCTGGTCTACAGACACATATGCATTTGCATCCTCGGGTGTTGGGGAATGGTTCTAATGCTATTTCTGTTGCCCCGAGTTGGCTCTAATTGGTGAATAAAGTTACTGACAGCCAATGGCTGGGCAAGGAGACAGAGGCGGGATTTTAGGATTCCCAGGAAGAGACTGAGACACAGGAAAAGGGATTATGCCATTAGGAGGGTGTAGGAGATGGACGGAGTGGGAAAAGGTGCAGGAGGGAGAGCCTGCTGGACATGTAAGAATCAGGAAAGCGGACCCAGGAGCCACTCCCCCAATTGGGTGTGGGGTAGAAGAGATGAAATATAGATTTTTGAAAGTGATAACTCAGGAATATCTGAGGGGAAAGTGTGTTAGCCAGGCAGAGTTAGGGAGAAGCCCAGCCATTGAGCTAGTTAAGGCATATTGAAAATAATGCTGCATATGTGTGTCACACCTCCCCGGCCCCGGAAGCCAACAGTGGATTAACAATTTACCACTTCACTCAGGGTTGGAGTCTACTCTGTTATCTGAATGGAGTTTTTGGATAAGGGAGTAGAGTGTGTTTAAAACACAATCCACTGTATTTACTGGCTTCTTTTTGTTATTGACAGTCATGGAGGGGTCAGAAGGGAAGGAGGGGTTGCAAGAAGGCCACAGTGAGCATGAAAGAGACAAGAGGAAGGTCCTGAGTCCTGTGTCCGGGCACTTGCTATGGTATGCAAGCTGGAAGGCTAGGAGATGTTTTAACCTCATAAATGCCTTAGATCAAACCTCAGGAGCATCTCTCAGCACTTCCCGGATCCAACCCCCAGTTCTCTTCTCTTCTCTTCTTCTCTTCTCTTCTCTTCTCTTCTCTTCTCTTCTTCTTCTCCTCTCTCTCTCTCTCTCTCTCTCTCTCTCTCTCTCTCTCTCTCTCTCTCTCTCCTCTTGTTTTCCTCAGCCTTGTCCCTCCCTCCTTCTGGCTCTCCTCCCCCTCCTCCACAAAGTCCCTTTCCCCCTAAAGATCCATTTTGCATTGTTTAGCTCTCTCTTCCTAATTTCTTCAACTTCGTTTCATCTTGAAGACAGATAAAGCAGCTTTTGTACTCTGTGTGGAAGTGGGAAAACTGTGGATTAAAAAGGCAGTCCTTGTTGGTTGACAGCAATGCGTGTTCTTGTTCGTGGTCCGTCTAGAGTCTGAAGAACCAACTGAGACAAACGCAGACCATTGTTGTAAAATGGCGCTTCCTACTTGCTCCTTTGTATGGGGTGAGCTTCTGTGCTGCAGTGCACACGCGCAGGTCAGGAGACAGCATGGAGTGGACAGCCCTCTCCTTCCACCACAGAGGTTCTGGAGCTCAAAGCTCAGGTTTCGTGGCAAGCACATTTGCCCACTGAGCCATCTTGATGCCCCCCCCCGCAACTGATTTTAACTAATGTGTCCTTAGCTTTTAATTAACATGTGAGTTTCCAACAGATTACATTCAGGAAAAGACGTATAGCACCATCATTACAAAGCCGTGTTTTGTTGTCCCTCGTAGTAACGGTTCCGCCAAGCCCAACATTCATACATTCATCTCCTTAACATTGTTCTTTCCGAAGCAAGATGTCTTACAGAAGCTGGAAGACGCAGAACGTAAAAGTATGGGCATGCGACTTCATTAGGCTGTAACGAAGACTAGGGACAAGGGAGGGGAACAGGAAGAATTCACGGAGACTGATGACCCATCGCGGGCACAAGAGCCATCGTGTACGCTGTGCCCATAGGGCAGTCATTTTAGTTCGAGCATCATTTCGAGTAACACGGTGGAAGACAGCTGTGCTGGCTGACAGTATGGTGATGAAGAGGTTGGCCCACGTGGACTGGGAAAGGAGTGGGTGTGTGGTTGGATAAGGCGGAAAGAACATGAGTGGGAGGGAGGGTAAATTACCCGTAAGAGAATTAAAGTGTGAAGTTCAGTCTTTGTGTGCTCTCTTCTCCATCATCTTATACAACGACTGTCAGGCAGCTGATGTGACAGGCGACGTGTCACATACACGTGTCAGTTTGTGGTAGGGAATGGCTATTCCCTCCCTCCCTCCCCTTCTTCTCCTATATTTCCTTTACCTCCTCTCTCCTTTGCTCTTTTTCTTACCTCCTAGCCTAGTCCATCACAGGCTCTTAATTGTTTACTATTTCTGTTATTTTTGAGTATGGATATTGTGAGCTTGACTCTCTCTCCCTCAGTGTGTATGTGTGTGTGACACACTCTCAGTGTGTGTGCATGTGTGTGACACACTCTCAGTGTGTGTGCGTGTGTGTGTGACACACTCTCTCAGTGTGTGTGCGTGTGTGTGTGACACACTCTCTCAGTGTGTGTGCGTGTGTGTGTGACACACTCTCTCAGTGTGTGTGCGTGTGTGTGTGACACACTCTCTCAGTGTGTGTGCGTGTGTGTGTGACACACTCTCTCAGTGTGTGTGCGTGTGTGTGCATGTGTGTGTGTTATACTGTGCATGGCAGTGCCCATGGAAGTCACAGAAGGGTACTAGATCACCAGAGGCTTGAGTCACAGGCAGTTAGTTCCGTATAGCGAGAAATGCCAGTTGAAGCATCTGTCGCTGCCCCAATCCTGTCCCCGAATATGAAGACCCAGGTCACGCATCACTTGCCAATGTAGCAGAAAATTTGGAGAATGATCCATAGGCTCTCCAGGATGGTGACTATGGAAGAAGAGTTGTTTGTGCCATGAAAACAGTGGGGCTGCATCTTGAAGATGTGGACGAATCTTACGAGAACTGGCCAGGGTCCATGCAGGAGACTAGGACTACCACGTGTTCACTGAAGTCGTGCGGGATAGCCCAGGAAGCAGTTACCAAGGAAACGGGGAGATGCCTGCATCCTTGCAAAGAGGTTACACATGATGCCAGTTGCTATTCTAGACTCTCTGTAGCCCAGGAAGGTGAAAGCCAAGGACAGTGACGTCCCAGCACTCTAGCCCAGTAGTTCTGAACCTTCCTAATGTTACTACCCTTTAATAATGATTCTTCATGTTCTGGTTATAGCTATCATCTGTTTATTTTTATAGGGAGAGTAGGCCGTTTCAATTTAAGATTATTTTTTTCTAGTGTTTAATCCCACTTTGTCCCTCAAAGGCTCAAAGGCAAGACAAAAACCCCTTAAACAAAATACTATGCTGCCCCGGAAACAACCATTCATTGATATCTGTGAAGCCACTTCAGACTTCCCAACTGTAGTCAATAAGTTTAAACGTTGGAAATAGAGAATTTCTGGCTGATACATCAACTGTGTATTTGCTAAGTAGGCCTTTGCCAGGGAGGAAGGAGTCTTTCCTGGCACAAAGATAATGTTTTGTTGATCAGATAAAATGGTAATTATTCTATTCAAGACTTTTTTAAATCGTGTGTGTCTGTGGACTCAGTCTCCACTGTGATAAAGCTTGAACTACTGGAAAGCTGGTGTGAAAATTACTGATGATTTTCTTAAATAAACGTGGACTCACATTATCATAAGGACTCACATTAGAAAACTTGATATCTTCATAATGGCCAGAAATACACATCAGGTGGCTTTTCAGACATTCTCCACTGTGCAGCTTTGAACCGGTCACTCTGACAGTCAGGCTAGAATCTCAGTCTTGGGACTAAGAACCACGCACACAAGATGGTGAATTCTCAAGAGGGTTGTTCACCACTTTGACAATCGGAGGGATTCAACCACCAGGAAACAGGAAGGCAGAACCAGATCGTAGGGTTGTGTGTTGACGGTAGCACCAGGGTCAAGGTCCCTTGAAGTGTCCAGGAATCAAAACAATTCCAAGCCCAAGGGAGTGAGAATCGGGATAATTGCTTGCAGGGTCCACATCAGTAAGAAACTCATGGAAGGAACGGGGAGCCCTGGAGAACAGTTGAAGCCTGGAGAACATCACGGTTTTTAATGGGCTAGGACTCGTTTCAATCACTTCAGTTTTATTTAAGAATTGAAGCTTGCATAAGTAATTACATGCACACAACAGAGCATCCAGGGGATATAATTGAAGGTGTGGTAGAAAAGAAGTTCTTGCAGCTGCTCCTTGGATCCTATAGGCTGGCAACCCTTGATCAAACCCTCTGCCCAGGACAGAAGCGCTATGTACAGAGAGTCTCTTGGGAGTCCATTCCTGGCCAGGCTTGAAGGCCGCCTCCCTTCACTGGTCAGCAGGCTAGCTGGGAGCCAGACCCTCAGGCTTTTTTCTCTGATGAATCCAAGACCAGAGCCAAGAGCCAGGCACCAGGCTTTTGGAGCATTCTTTGTCTTCCCCTTGGGTGGAGTTATATGCTCCAAATACCCTGTCAACTAGGTCCTAATTGGCTGTGGGTATGCAAATAAGGTGAAAAATGTGACCAATCACAGCTATCCAAGCTGGTTGGCCTGCCTATAGCTCACAGATAGGTCTGACAGTATTTGGAATCTGTCTCTGAGGTGATAAGGAAACCAATTTGTTTCCTATTCTCTATTCAGGTTGCCCCTCACTTTTTGGCTTCGTTTCTTTCGTTGTTGCTGCATTCACAGATTTCAGCAACCATGGCTTTACAGGTGCTTTGACCACCAGCCTGAGTCTGCATGCTGTCAGAAAGGTCTAAATGGGCCCTTCTGGCCCCTAGCCAAATTCACAGTGGTCATCATCCATGCCAAATTAGGCAAGAAAGTCCTTAAAACTCAGTCTTGTCTCCCTCAAAAGATGAAAACGACAGAAATTAAGAAATCACCAAGGCCCTATCACCATGTTGGAGATTGCTTTTATTTGCGTTGGTTGTGGGAGGGCGACAGTCTAATTGGTGTCCTCTGAGGCCATCAGTCACCCTCAGTGATGTTTTGTGCATTCCGTGGGAAGCAATATATATCCAGGTAACAACATTAGAGTGCTCTCCCTCAGTTGTGGACCCTGAATTGCTGAGCATAGAGGCAAATCCTGTGTTCCCACTCCTTAGCTTTAAGACGAGAATAATGTAGAGCTGCCCCTGGAATTGTGTGGCTCGGTTCAAGCCCTTTTCCCAGTTATGTTTCACGGCGCATCCCTCGATGGTAAGATCCTCCTAGCCCGTGTGCCATGCGACTTTTAGTGAAGTCGCCATCCTTCAGATTCTAAAGCCACTGTTTTACATCCGAGTGTAGACGTAACTTTATGGGGTTTCTCTCATGGCAGGAATAGCGACTCAAAATACAGGAAGAGTCCTGTATTCTGTCCTTACTTAAGGCTCTAGAGAAAGTCGTCTCCGCACTGAATAAAGTATGCTGTCACGAGGCTTTCAAAAATAAACTCCTTACAGCAGTGGTTTCCAACCGGTGGGTCATGACCCCTTTGGGGTAGACCAGCCCTTCGTAAGGATCTCATGTCAGATTTCCAAATGTGAAATGTTTACATTATGATTCATAAAAGTAGAAAAATTGCAACTATGAAGTAGCAAGAAAAGTAATTTTATGGTTGAGGGAGTCACCACCACACGAGGATCTGTATTGTAGGGTCGCAGCATTGGGAAGGTTGAGAACTACTGACTTAAAGCAAACTGAAGTCTGTACGGCTCATGTAAGGTAGAGTTGAGGCTAGAATGAGAGCCTAGTAAATACCTATAAATGGAAGATCCTATCACTATAATGTAGACATTTCCGTCAGTAATGGACACTATAACGTGTTCCAGGGAGCACCTGCATCTCAGACTCCTCTCAATGGAGCAAGGTCACTAGAGGGTTTTATAGCAGGGACTGTGAGGACAGAGAACAATGGAAGACTTCCCTCACATAACAAGGCAAGCTTTGGGGCCAAGGGACATGCTGGCCTCCAAAGGATATGGTCTGCTCCTTGTGGGAGGCCTCAAGAACTCTCAATTCTTTAGAGTTTTCAAGCAGAAAACTCAACTCTCAAGTGTGTTGCTTAACTGTTGGTGATCCAGAGACACATTTATGGGGCAGCTGGGGTCAGCAACCCATAGGAGATTCCTGCTACAGATGCTCAGAGCTCAGATAGCTTGCTCTCTTGCCCTGGGCTTCCTGTTTAGTAACCTTTCCTAAAGGAACCCAGTTTGGGAAAATCCCTAAATTCCTTCTGCTCCATAAAAATCCAGAGGACAAAAGAAGGATTTTAGTTTACAATGAAAATTTTCCCAGGGAATCCAAGAGGTCATGGATTGGATTGGCATGTCCATCTATTGTATGACTTTTGCTGGGGAGGTAGGAACATTGCTTCCCTTCAGATGGGCCAGCAAGATAACAAGGGAATGGTTCTGCCCACAGCTAACTTGTTGGGCTTATGAGTTTATCATGGTTGCTTACAGGAGTCTAAGTCCCTGAAAAGCACCCATGCCCTGAGTCTTCAGCGTGGTTAATGCCTCATGAAAGCTATATTCCTGCACAACTTGCGAGCAGTTCCATTGCAGAGAGTCTCTCCCAGCAACTGCGCTTACAGAGCCCTGGGGAAAAGGGCCCTGTGAATCTCAGAGCTTCCTGGGAGGTCTTAGAAGCCTCCATCCTCCCTCCAGGGGCAGCGGATGTTTTGATTAGTAGGAAGTAGCTACACCCTGCTTCCTACTACCCTTCGATCACTTCCTGTTGCTTGCCCCTGTCCAGAGAGAACCATGGCCTCAGCATTTCAGATTTCAGCTCTCCCAGGATTTATACTATCAGTGACCGGGACACAATGACCTGGAATAGCTTTCCCATCTCACAAACAGGGCTTTGGTTTTGCCTCCAGACAGTTGGGCTCAGTTTTCTGGATGTTGATGGTTTCTTATTTCCTTCCCCCCCAATAGCTTGAGGATTTCCAAATCCCTTTGCATCTGGGAGTCTCTCTGAGGTCACCTCCATCTAACAGTTAGGCTCCATAACATCGAACTTCGAAAGTACCAAAGCTACTTCATAAGACCTTTGCTCCTAACTTCATTCATTGCAATTTCACCACAACAGATTCACAGATTCATAGATTCCCAACCGAGGGAAATCTTCAGGCTCTTTTAAACTGTGGGAAGGGATGGCTTGACAGAGCCTCATTCTCTTGCCTTAGCTGGCTTCTAACTTACGATTGTCCTACCTCCATTTCCCAAATGCTGAGATTACAGATGTCTTGCCTTTGACAAGCAAAACCAAACTAAAATGTATCCAGAAGCAAGCTCTTCCCAATACCTTTCTTTAAAGTAGCGCATGGGTTTTGATCTCTTCAACTAGAAAAGCCTCTGGAATTGTCTTCCCTAAGACAGAAAGGATCTAGAAGTTACAGTGATTAGCGACTTCAAATGTTACCTTCAGCCTCTGCGAATGAATAGTTCAATTCTGACCACTTTCTGGAACTCCATTTAAAACTTCACCAAATTTAATCCTGACACATTGTTACAATTCTGACACAACACTTCTAATCAGAAGTCCGGTTCCTCTGGCTCCTAAAATCTTTCTTCCCCTCTTGCTAGGTGTTCCCTGAGCCTTTGTTGTGGATGTCTCAAGACACTTGTTACTATTGCGTTTCAGGTTTAAGTGCCACAATCAGAGATACAGGGCAGGTTAAGCCCCAAAGCCTGGACTCCAACTGGGCAGCTTTTGACCTCAGCAGTGACTCTGTGACCCTAATTACTCCTGGCAGGAATTACCTCTAATTACCTCTATCAGTCACTCAGGATGGAAGAGAAAGTGACAGGGCCAGAGCAATTGGAGGATGTGTGAAGTTAGGAGAGGAGGAACTCAGCAGACCCATGGCTCAGGTAAGAGACCCAGAGGATGCGGACTCCAGATGTTAGCCGAGAGCATGTGGATTTGGGAATCTGAAGGGAATTGGAAAAGATGGTGGCGGTTCTGCAATGGATCATTTCTCGAGTAATTGATTATTTATTTAACTTTAGCTTCTTGCTTCTGTCTTCTGGCTTTGATGAGACCCACCACTCCGCCTTCCTACTGTTTGACAGGACTGTAGATTTTTTTTTTTTTTTTTTTTTTTGGTTTTTTTTTTTCGGAGCTGGGGACCGAACCCCGGGCCTTGCGCTTCCTAGGTGCAAGCGCTATACCACTGAGCTAAATCCCCAACCCCAGGACTGTAGAATTTAATGCTTGCATGCTTCCAATGTGGCCTCTCCTGTCTCCCCCAATTCTCTGTGCTTGGAATGCAAAGTTCCTCAATATTTGATAAACCCTTGTCCTCTTCCGCCAGATGTCGTCAGCTGGAACGCTCCAAACGTGTCCCGTTTTGCTGTGCGTGTGTCAGATTCCATGATCCACACATCTTTAACTGATACTTTAAAAACATAAGGCGGTTGGTTAGGCTGTCCACTTTCTCCATTTGCAAAGCTTTCAGGGAACGTTTGGCTGGGGTTTACCTCATCTGCATCTTTCGAGAAAGCTCTTTAAACGTGATGCTTTGTGATGAAAATAATACAGCCCGGAGAGGAATGCTCGGTGTCCTGAACTCGGGGATAAGCAGTGCATTTGCCTGTCCGGCATAGCAGTCTTTTCACTTTGCTGAATTCTGTTTTGTTAGAGAGACGTTGAAGGCTCGGAGGCAGCTTGACAAGCAGGGAGCTCTCTTTCATTCCCAATTTGTTTTCTCACACAGCCCGCATTCCCAGAACAGTCTGCTACTCTGAAGTTGCTCTCCTTCCCTTCTGTGAATTAGAGTGGATGAGTTTGGGGCTTTTTCAGCCTGGCAATAGTTACAAATTGACCATAAGTATAGCTCTATAAACTACTAGAACACAGGGGAAAGTTTCTACCATTTTCAGTAAAACACAAGGAAAACGGAGTTCTATGCCATTTTTTTTTTTTTTTTTTTTTTTGGTTCTTTTTTCGGGAGCTGGGGACCGAACCCAGGGCCTTGCGCTTCCTAGGTAGCGCTCTACCACTGAGCTAAGTCCCCAGCCCCTATGCCATTTTCTAATTCCGTCTCGTTACGCCTGTGCTTGGAATTACAAAAAAAGAAGTTAATTGCAACTATTTTTGTTTGCTTTAAAATAATCTTTAGTAGTACTACCCACTGGTGCTATCCTCTAGATCAAGGTAAAGGGGAAAACAGAGATCAGCCATTCCCAAGTGTAGAAAATGGCACTGCCAGCCAGCTGGTGATGGCTGGCGGGGAATCAGCCTTGGATGCAGTGAGTCCCTGGTGCCTCCCGTGCCGCCATCCCATAAATAATCCACAGAGCTTCCTGATTGACAGCAGCATGCCCACCACTTTCACTTGCAGAGTGGGACAGGGATGACAGCCTCTTTTTAATTTAGTTTCATGTCTGCCCGTCATCACCCTTCACGAGCAAGCTGTTAACACGCTACCCAGCCACCAAAGAGTAGATGAGGCCTCCTGGCAGCAAGGAATATAATTGCAGAATGCAGCCGTTTTCCGTTTTTATGCTACGGAATTCTGCCACAGAGTTTTCCTTAATAAGCTCTCACAACTACCTTCAATATACATGCATTCACTCTATTGGTTGCTTTTACAAAGGGACAACGTGATTTTAAATTTTTTCCGGCTGACGTGATGACCCTCATCACAAGACAGAGGAACCTAAGGAGACGGAGGTCTTCCCGGTGAGCCTGACTCCTGGGTGTCAACCAGCGCCATCCCCAGCCGCCTCCCCAGAGAGACCACCATGTGTTTGCCTGCTGTCTCCATACATTTTCTATGTCACAAGGCATACTTGCACATAGAAAGAACGGCCATTCCTTCAACATAGATTGCACACAGTTTTCAACATTGCACCATGTTTTCTGTTGGGGATGTTTTCTGACAGTCGCATGCATTTATTTTTGAGCGTTTACATTGGCCTTCAGATAGGTTGGATTTTTTAAAAACTGATAATAATATAATTATTACTTCTTTGAGAACCTCATACTTTCATATCCACCCCCTTCATGCACGCGCGCGCGTGCGCACACACACACACACACACACACACACACACACACACACACACACACACTCCTGTCCCTAATTTGTCCCAGATCCAACCCGTGCCTCCGTTCCCTGAACACTCCCAACTTCACACCTTTTTTGTTGTTGTTGTTGTTTGCTTGTTTGTTTCTTAAATGCTACTGAGACATAGGTCTGTCAACCTATCAAAGAACAAACCCTTAAAGAAAACTGATACTCCTATCGACAGCTGACAGCTTCTCCATCAGGGATGGGGGTCCATGAGCGCTCCCACTCCACACTACTGTGCTGACTGGTGCGACCTTGTGTATGCAACCACAGACGCCTCCAATGCACACACGCAGTGGTCCGCTCACATCTAAAAGACACCATTTCCCTCTGGGTTTCCGCCAACATCTGGCTCTTATGCTCTTTCTATCCCTCTTACGAGATGCTCCCCGAAGCCTGAGGCAGGAGGTGACGATGCAGATCCGTGGCTGATAACTCTGCTCTCTGCACTTTAATTAGCTGAGGATCGTCACTAACCACTGCACAAAGAAACTCTCTGGGTGACGTCTGGGGGCTGTACTGACTTATGGGTATGAAAATAGGAATTTAGAGCTCAGTTTGATACCCTGCCCATTTATCAGAATAATAGTAGTAACTTCACCTCTTAGGTCTGTGTGCTTCCCCAACTATGGGTTCTTAGCCTCCATTTATTTTTAATATGTTATTTTGGGTCTCACAAACTATCAAAATATTGAGTCTATATTCTAAATTCCCTGCCAGTTTATCACACAAAACTCACTCATTTCATCTGAGTCTGTTAAACCCCAATCAAACCTACAGTTCCATCTGAGTTGGTTTCCTCAAAATTCCAGGTAACTCGGCTAAACTGTTTTCTTAAATACGGTGGTTACTAAGCGTTCTTCTCTCTCTCTCTCTCTCTCTCTCTCTCTCTCTCTCTCTCTCTCACACACACACACACACACACACACAATCTTAAATCTGTTCTGATGCCCAATTAAAATTCCATACAACCCATAACAATAAGAATTAAGTAAGAAATCTAATTCTATCAGGAAAATCTAATCTCCGGTAGTCTGGAAAAATGGGATGGACTCCTGAATCCTAAATTAGATTCAGAGGTTATGACTCAAAAGTTTTCTCATCAGCAACTTGCTTCTGTGGCCACATACTGCATTATCTCTCTGCTTCTTCTTATGTTACCATTTTTTCCAAAGATTTGTTTTATGTACACAAATACTCGATCTGCATGTACTTGCATGCCAGAAGAGGTCATCAGATCACATTATAGATGGTCTTGAGCCACTATGGGGTTGCTGGGAATTGAACTGGAGATCTAGAAAAGCAGTCAGTGCTCTTAACTGCTGAACCATCTCTCCGGCCCTTAACTTAAAATTTGTGTTTATTATTAGAGAAAGAGAGGCTACGCCATTTCTATTCTCTCATTCCCCTGTAGGACTCTAATACAGGTCACTATGCTTATGACAATCCTGCCACCATATGATGAGGGTGGGGAACAACTCAGAGTAAAACTCTATACCAGAGAGGCACAGAATATTGGCCGCAGGTAGTGTTTCTCTAAGCATGTTTGTTCTTGCGCTCCTGTGCTCTGGACAGAGAAAGGACAATGAAGACCAATGACCTTGGTGAAAGTGAAAATAGTTGTAAGGGAGAAGAGCTCATCCGAAATATAAGAATCATGACTCTATAGGTCATGGGAGCATGAGGTTGTGTGTCCAGCCACAGATGAGACATACACACCCCCTTCCCGCTGTGGATCAGGGACCATCTTGTTAAAGAGTGTGAGAAAACTGTTAACAGCCAAAGGGTGAGGAAAACCAGAGCAAAACAGTGCCATCTGGACACAAGAGGGCAGCTGCAATCACAGACCCCAGACGGAGTCAGTCAACACTTGACCATGGGGTATGGTAGGGTAGGAGTGGCTGCTCCTGAAGTCCCATCACTCCATGATGAGCTCTTGACTGTTGATGATTTGCAAGAGGGGAAAAACAGGTTGGTTTAGTTTTAAAGATGTAACACCTGGTAGTTCAAAAACATTGATTGTCCCACACAGAAGAGTGCATGGTTAACAATGTTTGGGCTCAGTGGCTGTTTGAAAATAGAAGAGGATATGAAGGGGAGACGAGATGGGAAAGCAGAGTCTACATCAGGAGAAACTGGGGGGTGGGGGGGAAGAGAAAGGATGAATAAGATCAGAAGACCTTGTGGGAGGCTCTTAAATAGTCCATAAAATATTATATTTAAAAAGAACACAAGTTTGGGGACGTAACATATACAATAGTATAGACTGAAATTTTTCCCCTGTGAACTTGCTCAAGGAACTGCTCCCTCCGTATGTTTTCTTTCTGTATGGAAAAACAAGTAAAATTTCTTTTATTTACTACCTTCAGTTTGCCTATATCTTTATATTTAAAGTGTTTCTTGTAGAAATTACATGGTTATATTACTTAAACCCAATCTGAAAGGTTCGATTTGTTAATTGGAGTTTTTGGTACATTTACATTTAGTGTAATCACTGAGATAATTGGACATAGGCCTATCTTGGAATTCTTGTGAAGTTGTACCCATTGTTTCTTCATCCCCCTTTGTTTATTTACTTTTTTATGCATATGGGGGCCTTGCTTTCATGTTTTTCTGTGCACATCTGTGCTTGCTTCATACAGAGGCCAGAAGAGGTTATAGAAGCCTGGAACTAGAGTTATAGACTTTTGTGAACTCTTGTATTGGACCTGGGAATAAATGTTATCAACCTCAGAGACATCTCTTCAACCCTATTCCTCATTTCTCCTTTCTTGTACTGCTTCATATTAAATAAATATTTCTTTTATCTGCCCCATTTGCTTTGGTTTTCCTGGGCTGGGGATTGAGCTTGCCAGGCAAATGCTCTTCCATTGAGCTACATCCCAGTCTATTGTTTCTATTTTATGTTTGGGTTTTCTAGTATTTTCTTAAAAATAATAAAACTGTATTTTTAAATTATCTATTTTTCTTAATAGTCTTTCCACATCTCAGAAGCTCACGTCAGTATTACTTTGCTTGTTAACCTGCTAATGGCATAGGTTTCTGCTCACAGCTGTTATTTCATACCCATTTAGTACTGTGCCTTTACTAGGTTAATGTTCATTTACTTTGACCTATGTATTGATATTTACCTGGTTGCTGGTTACTATTTAATTCTTTTTTTTTCTATTTGGAATCATAAACTTAAAAGAAAATAATGCTCTGCAGTGAACCCTCCCAATTTGTGTTTGAGTGAATGACTTACTTCAGTGTAGAAGTATGTCATTTCGGTATGAGACTTTAATAATGTCACTCTGTCTTCTTGCGTCTTCCATATATTATAGTGAGAGCTGATCACCCATTCTGATCAGTTTCAAAATGACATTTCCCTGGTTGCTTTGAATTCTTTTTGCCCCAACACTTGACTTCTGCACTTTGGTTAGGCCGCATCTCAGTGACGTTCTGGAATTTGTCTTGCTTGGTGCTCATTTGAGATTCTTGTTCCAGAGCATTCCCAGTTCTCAGTAGATGTGCAAACATTGGTAAAGCTCCTTTTGGCCACTATTTCCTGAGTTCTCTCCCTTTCTGTCTCTCCCAGTTCTCCTCTGAGTGTGATTGTGTTTGTGTTAGACTTCAGCACCATGGCCACATGGCTTGTGATGTTTAAATTCTTCTGTTCCTTACTGAGGGCTCACACCTTCATCCACAAGCAAGAAGCAGACAGCCAGGGCACCCTAGAACCCACCCCTGTACCCTAGAGTCACACTAACCCTGCCCCGATGGTATGCTAAGCCTGTCTCCCTCCCACAGTGACATACTAGGTCTGCCCCAGTGACATTCTTCCTGCAACAAGGCCACACCTCCTTAGGCACCCCAAGCTGCACCATCTACTGAGGATCCTGTATTCAAATTCCTGACAGTCTGGGGACAGGGCATCTCATTCAAACTACCACAGTTTCTTTGTTGAGAGAGAGCCATTTCTGAGGGTCTTATTGCTGTGAACAGACACCATGATCAATGTAAGTTTTATAAAGGACATTTAATTGGGGCTGGCTTGAAGGTTCAGAGGTTCAGCCCATTATCATCAAGGCGGGAGCACGGCAGCGTTCAGGCAGGCATGGTGCAGGGGGAGCTGAGTTCTACATCTTCACTCAGAGGAAGCCAGGAACAGACTGAGCATCCTCAGGCAGCTAGGAGGAAGGTCTCCAAGCCCACCCCACAGTGACACACTTCCTCCAACAAAGCCACACCTTCTAATAGTGCCACTCCCTGGGCCAAGCATGTGCAAACCATCACAGCCACACACATGAAAAGAGTGCTTTGTGGTTTTCCTGCATTTTGTCCATTACTTTCCCCTTTATTAACTCTGACGCTGCACTACACTCCGGCTCCAGATCGTCTGCCAAGCGGCTTCTGTCAGGTTGGCCTTTCATTGTGGCCGCGTCGTCTCTAGTGCCTCGTTACTGTATAGTAACTTTTAACGCATGCATTATGAAGGAATGCTTCAGACATCGTGCATTGACACCATAATTCCCAAAGTGAGTGTGTTTGGAGAAGGACAGACATTCTCCCAAATAAGCTACATTCCCAGGGTCAATATGATTTCTGATAAAGAGAAGAATAAGCCATATGATCAATACGAAATACACTATTGTATTAGTCAGGTTTCTTTATAGGACCAGATTGAATGTGTGTGTGTGTGTGTGTGTGTGTGTGTGTGTGTGTGTGTATTTTTAGAATGCCTTACAGGTGGTGGTTCAGCTAGTCCAACAATGGCTGTTTACCAACAGAAGGTCCAAGAACCCTGTAGCTGTTCAGTCTACAAAGCTGAATGTCTCAGCCGGTCTTTAGTATGCACCAGAATCCCAGTGAAGAAGGCTCTAATGTCAGCGGAGGGATGGACTTGCCACCGAGAGCAAGCAGGCAAAGAGAGCAAGCT
Organism: Rattus rattus; assembly: GCF_011064425.1. NCBI lineage: Eukaryota > Metazoa > Chordata > Mammalia > Rodentia > Muridae > Rattus > Rattus rattus. The sequence goes on from NC_046159.1 coordinate 12,246,389, forward strand.
TCTTTCTTTCATGTCCTTTACTGAGGCACCAGCAGAAGGCGTGGCCCAGAGTAAAGGATCTTCTCACCTCAACAGATCAGGACTAAAAATGGGTCTTCCTATTTCACATGATTTGACTAAGGAAAAAAAAAATTCCTCACGGGTGTGCCCAATCATTTGGGTTCTATTTAATCTCAGGTACAGTCAAGTTGACAACCAAGATTGGCCATGGCAACTGTACAAGGAAGATGATGATGGGGTCGATGTAAGCAGAAGGAGGCTAATAAAGCTTGGGCAAGAGAGGCAGACATCATCAGATAGATACACGTGGGCGGGGCTGGGGAGGTGCCACGGGGCCTTCTGGGAAAAATAGAACTAATAAATGAATTTCTTCCATTTAAATATAGAATTTTATTTAAATGACTTTGAGAATGAGATGAAAGTGATTGTCACCTTGAGAGGTGAGGGTGTGGAAGAAAGCCAGTCGCCCCCTCTCTTAAATAATGAGAAGCCATTGGACGTAGAAGGAAGCAGATATTAACTTAGACGCTGGCTTAGTCAGGGTTTCCTTTGCTGTGAAGAGTCAACATGACCAAGAAACTCATAAAAGACAACATTTGATTGGGGCCGGCTTACAGGTCCAGAGGTTCAGTCCACTGTCATCAAGGTAGGAAGCATGGCAACATCCAGGCAGGCACGGTGCTGGACAAGGAGCTGAGAGTTCTGTATCTTGATCAAAAGCAGCCAAGAGGACTGGCTTACTGGCAGCTAGGAGGAGGGTCTTTTCCATAGAGGGCAGGGCCGGAACCTAAGATCTCAAAGTCTGCCTATACAATGACACAGTTCCTCCAAGAAGGCCACACCTATTCCAACAGGGCCACACCCCCTAATGGTGCTGTGAGCCAATCATATACAAACTACCAGACACCATGAAGTCAGATCCAACATACATAATAATTTTGACTCTGGAGGAATTGTAAGAGTGAGGAAGCTTGTGACAGGAGTCAACATCTAAATTCTCACTTCTCCACATCTGTTTTCGGTGACTTAATCATCAGCTTAACTCAGTACTTCTTAAATAGGAAATGTCCCTTCAGTACGATGGTCCCTAACCGTGCAATCAGACGACAGTTCTGTGGTACTTGAACCACACTATTGTTCTTTGTGGTAACAGTAGCCATTTCTGGATGCTATGATCGTGGGGTGTGAGTGACTGCCTCTTTGTATCTTTCCACATGCTTTGATCATTTATAAGGTATCTAACAGCTTCACACGCAGTTTCAACTCCAATTGTACTTTGTGGTTTTACCATCTCTTCATCTATTAACAGTGAGTTAGAAGTTTAGCTTAAGTCTGGAAGCGAGGGAGTGGGACATGCCCTGTCCCCAGGGGAGTGAATGCCCAGTAGGCAGGCTAATGGAACCCTATTTGCTCCTGTGACTGCCATAAAGGAGAGTGGGTGTATGTGCAGCTCCTGAGAAAGATTTGTTCCATAGAACAGAGGACACATGGTCAGTACAGTACAGGAGACGTGAATTCACAGAGAAGCATTAAGGGGAAACAGGACTTTTTAATGGAAGAGATAAAACACCTGCTTTCCTGCCCAGAAGGCTGGGGGTAGATTTTGTTAACATCCCAGTGACCTTCCTGTCTGTGGAAGCCGACTACATTTTGCTATAGAGGCAGAACCTCACCTAATTCCCCAGAATGATTATCCCAAGTCTTCCCTTACTAGAGCAGTATCTCTCCACAGGGGGAGATAACACATGTACTTTATGGCTGGCTGAACTCTAATGCTGTTGTCCAGAGATCACACTAAATTCTAGGCCTTTTAGCTCTAGGGCCCAGCCTCATGGTCACATGTACTTTGTAAAAGAATTTCTTAAGTAGTCAAACCTTAAGCTTTATTGTGCCCCGGAATTGGACTGATTGTTGCCTGGAAACTTTTCCCCAAACTGTACTGTTTTTTAAAGATGCTGACATCTCTCTCTCTCTCTCTCTCTCTCTCTCTCTCTCTCTCTCTCACTCACACACACACACACACACACACACACACACACACACACACACACACACACACACCAGAAGTCTGATCCAGGTTGATAAAATCAATCCGCACCAGGTTTTCACCCTTACCTCTTTGTGAGGTCCTGCTTCCCGGTGTGACACCTGCAGGGACATTGTTCCCTGTCCACTGCGTTTCTAGTCACAGTAACAAGGACACAGAACCAGCCTACATGCCCATTTATGGAAGATCGAGTGTCAAAGGTGTGTGCATGTACACAGTGGAATTCTAGTCCTCTGTCAAGAAAAATGAAATTACAAAACTTGCAGGGAAGGGGTTGGAGTTACAGAGGGCTCCGAGGGAGGTAACCCAGCCTCAGAAAGGTAGAAAATCACATGTTGTCTCTTGGGTGTGGGTCTCACCTCCTAACATTCAGATGTATGTAAACAGGGGGTTGGGAGAGAAGCTATGGAACTCCATAGGTCACCATGAAAAGGAGAGGTGTTTGGGTATACAGGGGAATATAGAGAAACAGCTTCTGGGACAAGATGACAAAGGCCGTTCACACGAAACCTGGCTGGTGGGCCTGTGGCCTCTTCAGTGATATTTATTGGATAGGAGAGGCATAATAGGAACTCAAACTTAAGTTGTTGTAAAATTATATATATTCTAAATTTTATGTTCGACATAACTCATAGATGCTGTAAATATTAACATATACCCATAGGCATTTTTATTAAGCACTGCTCTACAAAACATGATGGGGAAAGAAGGTAGATTGAAACCCGAGGGTGTCGATGCTATAAAATTCCACACAACTTGAATTTTATAGAGTTTTGCATTGTCTTACATGTGTAAATTGTCTTCTTCTTGTCGCCTTTAAGACAGTTTGCATTCTGAGATGCCGAAGTCTCGGTTCCTCAGATATGGTACCCGTTTCTTCCAGTGCACACACTAGATGGCCTTTCCCAGTTCAGTGGATAAACAATTTAGACGGATCGTGGTCTTGTTGCGTCCGTTTGATCATTGTGCAGCAGGCCCTGCAACAGAGGAAGAGCAAGAGTGTGCACACACAGTGTGCTTCCCCACTCTCCCGGCCTCTGCAATGCCAAGGCTTAACAGAACACCGAGAAACTAGAGAGAAGGCAAAGCAAGCCGGCTGCTGGCAGGGCGCTGTGACATGTGGAAGGGAGCGTCACCGTAGGTCAGATCTGGGATTCCCGGGAAGTTGGGGCGATCTGGAAATTCAAGGTGGCTGCGTTGTGTTAAAGCTTTCTCAGGACACATGCGGTGGCTGTCATAAGTCCGACCTCTTTATCCACCCTGCCTGTCAAGTCCCTGCCTCCACAGAGACCTTTTTTCCACCAAGGTTGCTCCACCGATCGTTCACTGATCATTCGCATCGCCCTGGGCCCCTGCCTGCTCTTATTGCCCAACCTTGCTTTCAGTGAGTCACCAGATACCCTGGTAAGAAAGCCCAGCTTTGGAATGAAAAAAGAGAAAGGCATAGACATTTCCTGTTGCTTTGTTCATGCCCACCATTGTCTCCCGGGATCCTTTAACCTCTCCGAAGCTCCCCTTTCCCTCCGAAAGACCAGCAATTACAATAGCCTTGCTTACCTCAAGGGAGGTGAATATCAAAGGAGACCGGGGATGTAAGCAGCTCTTGCCTAGCTTAGCATAGCATGCATGTTAATTATCTTTGTCGAGGTTTGAACGCGGTGGGGGGGGGTTTGACGCCAAAGCAAATCTTATAAATGCTGGTCTTCCAGAGGAAACAGAGCACAGTGGAGAATTTCTCATACATACAAATACGAATTGCAGTTAAGTGTGGTGTTTATATCTTTGGAAGTATATTTGTTTCGGATCCGATCTGGATTTTCTCCCAGTCATTTACTAGCCTTGGACCCGTTTTTCATATCTTTTTAAAATCCTCTGCTTCCTCGCGAATATCATGAAAATAACTGAACACATTTCCAGGGCGTATTAGCAAGATCCCTTGAAACAAGGCGTAGAGAACACTGCGTAAGTGATGCTTTTTAATCAAGAAAGGACTTAGCTGGAGCCTGCAGGCCTGGCGCTGAGCTAGGCTGTGGTGTGAGGCGCTCGGCTGGCAGACTGGTCCAGCAGGGGGCGCCCGGGCACCTCACTGCAGCATCCCGGTGGCGGAGCGCAGCGGCGGCTGGCCGGAGCTCGCGTCCTGCCGCAGTCTCTCCGCTGCTAGTCTGAGCGAGTGCGACGGAGGAGACCCCCGTCCGGGCACCGCACTTGCAGCCCCAGCGACTCCCACCCGCGATCGCGGACCCCCGACTCCCAAACGCCTCCTGCAGCCCGCGTGGGTCAGCGTGGGAGAGCTTCCCGGTCTCCACGGCCGGATTGCGAACTTGGAGAGGACCTCGACTGTCTCCCCGGCCTGGAGAGTGAACAGGTGAGTGACACACACGTGTCCAGGTCGCTTCCCTGAGGACAGGGTGCGAGCCCCTTAGGGTTCAGCCCCTGGGTGCGTCCCGCAGGTCTCGGGGTCCCTCGCCAAGGGCGACTTTGGGGGTTCTCCATGAGAGATGTGAACGCCGCCACCAGGCTTGACAGCGCGTTCTGCGCCTAGGGCGTCCTTCCGAAATAGGAGACATCTGCTCCCTTCCTGGAGCCTGTGATCTGCAGAACCTGCAGCCCACCGTGGTGGACTTGTTCCTGGCTGCAGGACCTGTTGATTTTTCAGGGTAGCGAGGTAGCCCGGGGGGATTGCACAGTTACAGCCTCTGTGCTGTGGGTGTTGCGTTGTGATAAGACGAAGGAAAATTCCTAGCTGAGAAACTGAGAAATCTTGATTTCAGGAGAGGTCTGACCCGGAGAGAAGCGGTCTCACTCCTCTACCATCAGACTGGATTCAATGCAGCCTTGGACAGCTGCACTTTGCTTTCTTTTATTTTAGGAGGCCATAAAAGCATTAAAATGTAATTATAAAGATGCCCCCACCCGCCTCAAGAGGAAGCGGAAAACTCTGACCTTGATAAACAGTCTGAGAAATGATTTATTAGGAGCAAAACCTTTTGATAAGTAAATAAGCAGATGGATGGAGCTTTGGGGACGCAAATGTCATAGGTCTAACAGTCTCCCCAGGTAACTTCGTGTTTGTATATACTTAAGTGTGGAGGGAGTCAATGAGTTCGTCAGTAGTACCAAATAAAACAACGCGAGTCTCTCCTTCTCTCATTTCCTCTAATGACTTCATGGGTACGGAAAAAGCAACGCCTTTCATCTCCTAAATATCTAGGTGTGATTTTATGAAGGAAACTTGAAACTTGTTTGTTTGATTTTTGCCTTGGGGAAAGCAACCTGCACCATGAGTGAACTTCAGGCCGTGGTGGGAATAGTTCCTGGGTTAGAACCAATGAGTTTCCTCAGATCTGAGGGATAGAAGGTCTCCCGGTAAATTCAACCGAAACTTGCCTGTAGGTTACTATGACAACGATTGACACGTTGATGGTTCCCGTCAGATTTTCATGTGGAAATAAAATGTGAAGGCATGTTTAGAGGTCAGCGTTGCATCTTCCCTCTGGTTTTCTTTCTAAACATACCAGGAGGCTGACAGTAAGCAGCTGGATCTTTATTACGTCACAAATGGGGGACAATTTAACTAACACAATTCCTCATACATGAGACCCAGGAGCTTTGGAGGCCGAGGGGAGTTGCTGAAATACTTGACCTGGTCTTTAAAAAGGAAATACTTTGATGGTTACCTTTTAATGAAGCCATCAATGAAGAATATAACCAGGTTTTAGATGCATGGAAATGATGACACTTTTGCATGAAATAGCATACTCTTGTTTACGGATGCTCCTGGCACAAGCATGCCCTGTGTTTCAAGAAAATGCAAGGCAGCAGCTAGTCACTAGTTAAAATATAGTTAACAAATTTAGCAAACCTTAACTAGAAGGCCCTTTCTTAGTGGATACAGATAAGATGACAAATGAAGAATTTTGTTTTCACCCCCTGGTCTGCTTAGGACTAACCTGGAACTCATGATGCAACCCAAGGCTGTCTTGAATTCAGTGTCCTCCCACTCCAGTCTCCTGATTGCTGGGGTCACAGGCTAGCTCCTAAGGAAGGACTTCGATAGTCAAAGAATGAGGTCTGATATATTTAAGATCTTAGTTTGAGAGTCACCACAAAGTTGTTGTCTGTCTGCAGATGGACGGAAGGCCCTGTTAAACACCTGCCTCTTCTTCCCTTTGGAGCACCCACGCCCTAGCAACCCGCACACCAAAATGTGTGAGGTCCATGTTAATGGCTCAGGCACACTAGAGGGAAAAGCTGGAGCTCACGCTCACTCCTCTTTGTGGGATGTGTATTTAGAGGGAGCTCTGTTTTCTCTTTTCCCTTTCTTGGGCTGTCTTTAAAAGCTGTAGACTGAAACAGTGACTCAGACGGGGCCAGTTAGCACGTTTCGGTAACAGATTGTGGTTAACCTCCCTCCTTTAACCCAGGCTGGCCTCAGGTTGGCTTTGCGGCCTAGAGCGGCCTTGAACTTCTGAAACGCTTCCTAAAATTGTGGGATTCTAGGTGTGTGTCACCATGCCTGGCACAAATACAACTTCACAGACTAGAGCAGTGGATGACCTCTGGACTCCTGTGCCACTGGGTTAATGTATTTAAAGTGAGGTTTTGAGTTCATGTCAGGCATTGCCGGAGTTCAGACAGTGGGAATCCTCAGCCCGTGGGAAAGCTGGGAGGCTTCCCAGGGTTGGCTGTGCTAGGGGGCAGCCCCAGTGAACATATCCAGAACTCTGTTGTGACAGCTTGTCAGGTTAGATGTCAAGTTGTGAAGAAAGGAACTTCCATGTTTTTAGTCATTAAAACAGTGAGTGCCTGGGGACAGCTGTGCATATGGCGAGAGGGGGAAGGGACAGTCAAGACCTTAAGCAAGTTTTTTTTTTTCATTTGCTGTGTGGCCCCTAAAGAATGCTTCAACAGCTTGTCTTCACTTTTCTGGAAAGTGGAAGCCTAGGCTAGGGTAGCATTCTAAGGGCTGCTGGGCTGCGTAGCCAGATCTGAGTGTAAGGAATGATTTGTTTTATAGAGTTGAGCCAGGACATCACAGCTACAAGTGACCGACACAGCATAGCTTAATATAATAAGTAGGTTGGGGAGTTTTCCTACTTGGAAAAGGTTGCCCACCAATGACACTACTTTCGAAGGACATAAACTTATCTGTGACCAAACAGACACGGATCAATTGGCTGGCAGAGGAAAAGCTTCCGGCGCTAGCTCAGAAATTGCTTTGATTGATCCCACACCCAAGGCCTTTTCCAAGTTTACATTTTCTTGGTATTAAGAGCCCAGATGTTGGGCTGACGGTGTAACCTGTGGCCAAGATGTTTGCCTGCTATCAAAGTGAGACCTTAGATTCAATTCCCTACACAGCATAAAATACAGCCAACGAGGACCCCAGACGTCATGCCCTAGCAGCATCCTGAACAATGAGCAGAGGTTGTAGGCAATGCCATGTGTGAGGGCACTGGTATGAACAGGTTTGCCTGAGATCATCTTTAAAGGGGACTCCAAATGTGGCACATACCTCAGACCTTTTGTGCACTAGGATATCGGGCCCAGCAAAACATAGAACTGTGTGCATCTGTTACGTAGTCTGTCCTGTGAGCTAGTGTGAACTGAGATGAAATTTAACCTTGAAATAGAAAATTGGATTCTATGGCCATGGAGTTGACTGATATCAATGCATATTGTTCAATAAAAGGATACCAAGGGCCTCTTCCCATTAAGTAAATTTATATGTTGAGTATTTATAAGCAGGCGGTAAATGCATTCATTCACATACCACTTATCAGTTATGCCAAAAAACTATCTATTCGTTAAAGATCATATTAGAGGAAACATTTTAAGAGATACAGCGTATACAGTCACTAAATCAAACAGTTCTAAATTCTTTTTGTTTAGGATTTATTTTCTTTCCTTTTTAAAAGATTTTATTTATTTATTTTACATATATTGGATGAGTACACTGTAGCGTCTTCAGACACACCAGAAGAGAGCACCAGATCCCATTACAGATGGCTGTGAGCCACCATGTGGTTGCTGAGAACTGAACTCATGACTTTTGGAAGAGCAGTCAGTGCTCTTAACCGCTGAGCCATCTCTCCAGCCCAAGATTTACTTTCTTTTTAATTATGCATATGTGTGTTTGAGGTGTGCACATGTAAGTGCAGTCCCTGTGGAAACCACAAAAGAATTTTGGGTAATGTGGATGCTGGGAACCAAACTCAGGTCTTCTGAAAGATCGATATCTGTTCTTAAGCATGGATTCATCCATCCGGCCCCAGATCTAAATTCTTAAGTCCCAACTTCTCTTACTAGTTAAGTGGTTTACAGTGAGTTGCTACTGTGGCCCTCTCTCTGCAGTGGTGAAAGTCCAATCAGAGGATGCATCACTCAGGGCACGATGGTCTGTGGTAACTGCAGACTTGACAGAGTTCTGGAAATCACCTGGGAGCCGGAGTTTTGAGCAGGCCTTTGGGAGGTTTTCTGGATAGGGTTGAGATGGGAAGCCCCGCCCAGTGTGAGGTGAACAGCAGCATGCATTGATTCTGCAGTGTTTTCTGGTTGTAGATGTGACATGACCAGCTGTTTCACGCTGCCACTGTGTTGCCTTCCTGACAGCCATGATGGACTGTATATGGAACGTTGAGCAGCAATAAACCCTTTCTCTCTTGTTTTCGCCACAGTGACAGGATAAGAAACTAAGACAAAGGGTGGCCCGTGTGTGTGTGTGTGTGTGTGTGTGTGTGTGTGTGTGTGTGTACATGCTTGTGTGTACACCCTCACACCTGATGTTTCAAAGATAATGGATTTATTTCTCATCACTTAGAATGCTGTCTTTTCTTTGAAGGGTTGTGAACTCTTCTGATTGACGATGACACAGTGAAACTAAAGGCCACCACCAAAACCATCCGCTCGCATCCCGAGTCTGAACATTAAACCCTGTCACCACCAGCCATGGCTAAGAGCGCAGAGGTCAAGCTGGCTATATTTGGAAGAGCAGGTGTGGGCAAATCAGGTAAGGACCTTCCTGTGGCGTTTGCAGGGCCTGCGAGTCTGTCACGGCGTTGGGGATGGGGGGAGGTAAGTAGTCAGCATCTGTGATGCCCATCTGCTGTCTGTTCTCTGTATCTGGACGCCTTTCTACAACCAACTCCCGAGTTCTTCTGCTTATGTCTGACAAAGTAAGTTTGCCAATCACGTAACGCGGATCGGTGTAGATTGTAAACAACCTCCGAAGACATCAAATTGTGGACGTTTAATAAAGTACCTGACTTTTCCCCCATGTTCTTTCCTTTACTATGGAGGATCCCAAGGGGTCAATTATATGTCTTGTTTGTTTGGATCATCTCAGCAAATCATCCAAGCTCAAGCAGATGTTGGGGGTCCCAGTGAGTGCTTGTTGAATGGATCTGTCTTTGCCAGTGATGGAGTTGTTTCTCGTGCAACATTTCTATAGTGGGAAAAATAGGAATGCAAACTCCCAAGCAAGACAGCCATCCTCCAGAGTGAATTTAAACTAGCAATTTTGAGTCACATCGATAATCTAGAACCCTCCTTTTCTTTGCTTTGTGGGTGGAAGCCAGGACTTGGTACATGATAGGCCATCACTCTATTCCTGAAGCAACAGCCCTAGCCCCAGATTCCTTGAGAGATTTTCACAACAGAGACCAAGGGCATCTCTTACTCCTTATACTCACAATTAAGTGTGTGCTAAAGGAGATGGTACCCAAATGCTAATGCCACAAGACTTTACCGGTGATGAGGGCTTGGTGTCTTTTGAGAAAGAACCGAAAACCACACAGAGTTTTCGTCTGTTAGCAAAGGACAAGAGGACAGAAAAGCCTCTGGTGGGTGCTGGTGGGTAGACAGAAACCTGCCTGGAAGTAAAACCAGCTATTCTCCACTCAGGTAATATATATGCTCTTAAAGGAGCTCGCATTCACGCGCGCACAAGCACGCACGTTCACACAACTTCCAGTCCTGTGCCCAGCTTCCTTCTAACCGTTCCCCTGGTTTGAGTCTCAATCATGATCTGCCATGCTGTAAGTCTTAGTCTCTGGTTTTTCTCAGCTCTTTCCTTCTGCCACTAGCTGCTCCTCAGCTGTTCTTGCCTTTGGCAGAACCCAAGCAAGGAAAACAGCAGGCCAGGACCGGAAGATGCTCAAGCTCCTCCCCTTTAATCTCCCGTGGTGTTTCCCAACTGCGTGAGAACCGTAGCTGGTGAAGGATCTGGAGAATGAGGAAACTGCCCCAGGGCGTGTCTCTGGTGGAGGGAACAGAATCCGTGGGATGGAAGAGAAGGGTGTGAGAGGAGCGGAGGGCGGGCGGGAAATCCGTGCTGCTAACCGTGGCTCAATCCGTGCGACCGAGGAGTTTGGCTGGCTATCTATCCTTCTATCTTTCTTTTTTTCCCTTTCTTCTTCCTTCCACATTTGTTCCAGCAAGAGGAAGGGTTCTTCCAAGCCCTTCTGCGTGGTTTGGGAAGCTGAACACAGGGCCAGTGAGATGACTGGAGGATCCGAGAGCTTGCCGCTCAAGCACCTGTGTCAAGGGCTGGGCGTGGCTAGCTCCTCCCTAGGCTCAGCTATGGGTGATGGAGTGGGCTTGCGGGGCTTGTTGATAGCCAACCTAGCTCCCAGCTCAGTGACTCTTTCTCAAGGAAATTAGATGGAGAAAAAACAGAATACCTAGTACCCAGCTGGAGCCTCTGCTCACACTCCACACAGACTGCCCACGTACATCCCGCCCAAATAATATTTTTAATTATAAAAATAATACGGACATAAAGACGAAGCCCCAGGAAGAAGTACTCGGGTCTGGGAATGCCCATCCACCCATGCCCGGCTTCACCATACCGGAGTGAACTGAATCCTCCTCTCCAGGCTTACCCGCGACCCTGAGCTGTGCCTCAGTTTCCCTTGTGGACCTTCAAAGCAGTTTGCATCACTGCAGCACCTGTTCCCATCACCGCCAGCTGACGGGTTTCCCCCAAGCCTACCTGTCTCTGCCCACATCCCCATCTTGGTCTTTTCTCAAGTTCAATGAACATGGGCACCGTACTTCCTGTCTTGCCCTTTCTGCCCATCTATTGGGTAAAAACAAGCTAGCCTGCCACCATAGCCGCTCCACAGAAGCTGATGTTGCTCGGGTCATTACCCATCAAGTCCCCAGAGAGGGAATCAACGAACCTGCCCTCCCTTCCCCTCTTGGGCTACTTTGTAACCACATAAGAGCATAATCCTTCTTACCCAAGTTGTCTCCCTGACAAATCCTAGGGCATTACCCTCTCTCTCTTGGCTTTCCCCGTCCTTCTGTGGACTCCAACCATTTGTCTTCTGCTTGCTTCTGACCTTGGGTCTTCTGGGGGCGAGGGGTCTGAATGACGACTAGACTCCAGATTCTTTCCATTTCCTGTGGGTGACTGACTCTTCACATTCAGAGGAAAGATGGCACCCACTCTAGAGGAACCTTGGCTGATGTTCTTGATTCTTAAAAGATAAACCTTCTTAGGGTCCATCCCTGCAGATGTTGCTCCACTGTCAAATGCAATGTGTGTGTGTGTGTGTGTGTGTGTGTGTGTGTGTGTGTGTGTGTGTGTGTGTGTGTGAAGGGAGGGGTTGGAGGAGTAAGAACATTTGTGGTGGCCAGAGGACTACTTTTGGGGAATATTTCTCTCCTTAGAGAGGTTGGGAGTGGACATCTGAACTCAGGGTGTCAAGCTTGGTGGCAAGTGCCTTTTCCCACGGAGCCATCCTTCTAGCCCAGCTCCTTCCAGTTTTCTCATTGTGGTGAAAATGATCAGGACAGACAACCTGTCTCTTTCGTGACTTGTGTGTTCTCTGAGGGCAGACTCTGTTTTCCTATTTCAACACTTGAATGCTTCCTTGAGATCCGAACCACACCCCTCATTGAGAAGGCAAGGTCTAGTCCCTGGCCTGGGAGACAGTTCTGAGTTTTTCCACAGCTCAGTGGAAACCACCACACTGTAGCAATACTGAGCTCATGTTTACTCTGGGGTGTGTAACTGTCGCTACCTTGTTTCTGCCTGGCTGGGACACCACACAGCCACCCTCAAACCTTAAAGACTGCACTTGTCTTATAAGTAACCTTTGCCTACCCCTCCTCACTCTGTATGTGTGTGTGTGCTCCCCGGTGCACGTGCCCCACCCCATGCTCATGCACACATGTGTTCATGTATGTAGAGGTCAGAGAGACCAACCCCTGACATCTTTGATTGGTAGCCACCTTGTTTGTTGAGACAGTTTCTCTCATTGTTTTGCACTCTGCTCCTTTGGCAAGGCTGGTTGACCAGTGGACCCCAGGGACCTGCCTGTTTCTGCCACCACAGTGCTGGGATTACAAAAGACAGGCTCTCCCCTCTCCCTCACGAGTTCTGAGTTCAAATTAAGTGCTTTACATACAAGCACTCAGTCAGTGGAACCATTTCCTTAGGCCAACATTTCGTTTAAGTCTGTAAGAGATCCTACTTAATACGATGCCTCCAGAGCCTAACCATCTTCCTCCCTTAGATCCAGGTAATCTAGGCTTTCTCCAGGCCACTGTGAACTTGGCAATGCGAGGCAAGCCACTTCCCGGTTCTTTAAGTTGTGGGAAACACACCACAGCACCCATCATGGTTATCAACCCTGAGCGAGTTACCACATGGAAGCCTTGGAACACAGATCATGGCGTCGTGGCACATGGCAGGGGTGCACGTGTTAGCTCATGTTATTAGGAGGCTTCAAGGATGCTCTGGGTTTCTACGTTTCCTGGGGAATAGATTAAATCAAAAGCAAACATGGGTTCTACTGGGCATTTTGTTTTTCACTGAAAAATCAAAAGGTTTCTATAATAGAAACCTATATTCTTACTCAACAATACCAACACACACACACACACACACACACACTCATGCATGCACACTTGTGTGTGTACACAAACAGAGGGACACAGAGAGTGGGAAGGAGAAAATGAAATGAGATAGAGAGAAACAGAGAGAGATAGAGAGTCAGACAGACAGAGATCTTCCACGAGTCCAAAGTCTGGTTCATGTCAATTACAGCTTAGCCACTGATGGCTATAAAGATACTCAATGGTTTTATATTAGATCATGGGAAAATAACCAGAAATGTACTATTGCCACCAATACACCGACGCTCTTCCGCTTGAAAGTGCTGTGGGGTATAAAATAGAGGACTTTCTAACCCCAAGTGATAGATAGGTCTTCTAGGTTTAAACAAAGAACAGAACTTTCTAGTTGACAGGCTGACCATAGAATATCAGTGAGAACACGTTTAAGACTGTGCTGATTACCAGGGTGGACCGTTAACACACACGAGGGGTGTGTGTGATCTGTATGTGAAGGGCACACGTGGCCTGAGGGAGGGCAGAGACTCTCTGTCCAGGCTAATCTCGCCTTGCCGGCCTGTCTTCAAGTGGGCTTGCTGGCTGAGGGACAGCATGCTGAGCACGGTGGGGGTGCGACAAGGCGTAGCCCTTGGTTTCCCAGCCTTCCCAGCCTTCTGCACCGGCAGGGTAAACATCTTCCTTCACTAGTCGATGTACTAGCCTGGGTGACGTGGTGCCCACACTTCCCCCTGGAGTGCCTCTGTCTATATTTTGACAGGGTCCAAGTATTTAAGGCAAAAAAACAAAACAAAACAAAACAAAGAAACCACCACAAACAACAACAACAAGAAAAAAACAACCGTGCCAAAGCCCAGAAGACACCAGACACACGTTGTATTAAATACTTCCTAGAGTCACATTACTCAGATCGTAGCAAGTGTGGGAAGGGTTGATAGAAAAACAACTGAAAAACTTAAATTTGGTTTCACGGTTGACACCCTCATTTCAGAACCGAAAACATACTGCACCGTCACAAGATGTATTTCTTGAGAGGGCTGGCCTAGTTGATTGAGTAACGCTATCCTCTCATTCAAAAACCAGCTGATGCACACAGCCATGCAGGCTTAAATGCGTTCGCTCGGATTTCTGATCTGTTTGCCAAAGGAAAACAAGCGTGCAGTATTTTTATCCCTTGGCACAAGGGTATTTTTCTTCCTCTTGTTCTCGCCTGCCACCTCTTGCTCTAATGAAACAGCAGCGACTTTTATTTTTTGTTTTACTTTATTTTATTTTTGGATATATGGTCTCCTGTAGCCCAGGCTGGCGTCACTTTTGTTATGTAGCTGAGGATGACCTTGAACTCCTAAACACCCTGCTCCACCTCTCCGGTGTGTGACTCCGGACTCAGAGTTTGTGCGGTGCTGGTAATGAAAGGCAGAACCTGGTGCATGGTGGGCACGGACTCTACGAACAAGTCACATCCCCAGTTCAATGACACTGATCTCAGAAGTGACTCTTGGTGCACATACAGAGCTACTTTACAACATATGTGCGCACCCGTGACCAGACTTCCCTTGCGAATCCGTGTGCAGTCAGGTCAGTCTCCTTAGAGGAGGTTCTGTGTGCCTAAGTGGCTATGCTGCGCTGATTCTGAACACTTTTCAAAGTTCTCGGGATAGGAGAGGAGAAAGATGTAGAGGACTGGAGAGCTTTTCACAATCTTCTAACTCTTTTGCGTGTTTCACTGTTTAAAATGCATGAAGATTAACGTCTGTTTCACCTATGTTTGTGACTGTCGAGGAAAATTTAATGAGTTGGTTTTTGGCTACAGTAATGTTGAGGAGGCCAGAAGAGGGCATGGATCCCCTAGATCTAAAATTGGGGGTCACCTGATGTGGGTGCTGGGAACTGAACTTGGGTCCTTTGCAAGCCCAGCCCACTGTCTTAGTCACCGAGCCCCGCCTTCAGCCTCCTTCCTAGTTTTTGAGACCGGATCTCAGTGAATTTGGAGCTCAGAACTGGCTGGTCTGATTGTCCAACGTTGTGTCCAGGATCCTCCTGTCTCTGCACTTGCCCTCTCCTGGAGGCAGGGATCGAAGGTATTTGCCACCACACTTGGTTTTTTTAACATGGATGCTAGGGATTCTAGCTGAGGTCTTCGTGTTCACAGAGCAAACACTGCAGTTCTGTACCCAGAGTCCCACCTCCCAGCCCTGAGTCCTCAAACATCCATGATGGCCCTGGGATGAGAGCGGGTGCCATCGCCTCTCAGATACTTTGAGCTAGACATAAGTAACGTATTAATAAGCAAATAACAAATTATTAGAATCACCAGAACTATTTACCAGCAGAACTTTTGCCTCCTGAATAAATCAAATATTGTACCCTTTGATCAGCACCTCCTCCTCTTTCCCCATTGATGTCCCTGCCCTGGCCACTGGTAAATGCCATTGAGTTCTCTGTTTCTGAGTTTGGCTTTTTAATATTTTCCTTGAGGATTAGATACTGTGGCCTTTGTACTTTTTCGTCTGGCTGTTCCTCCTCAGTATCACAGATTCTCTGACCCCTCAAGGTTGTTGGAAGACAGGGTTCCCTGATGCTGGTGTTCTGTTATATAAACTAACTGTCTCTGCTTTAATTGCCCATTGATGGTTAACTAGATTGGTGGTTTAATTGAGAATAATGTAATGAATTTGGGAGTACAGGCGTAGATTATATAATATAGTGATAATTTTCTAAAAACATTAATTAGGGTAAAGAAAGGATGGATTTTGCTTCCCTTTCCTGTGTAAGAACTTGCAAGGGGTGTATGTGTGGATACAACTTTTTTTGAGACAAGATCCCTTGTCATAGTCCTGGCTGTCCTGGAACTCACTATGTACTGGAACTCACTATGTAGACCATACTGGTCTTAAACTTCTCCTTAAGATCCTTAGGATCCCTTAAGATCCTCCTGCCTCAGCCCCAGGAGCCCTGGGATTAAAGATGTAGACACCATAAGTTACTTTCCTCTAAGTGTTACAAGAAATGAGGTCCATTGATAACTCCTGAAGTTACTGGTTAGAGGAAAGTTGAGAGGATCAGGCCCAAGGAAGGGAAGAAGTTGTCTGCAGACACCTGATCAGGACTAGAAAAAATACTAAACTCCTGCTTTGTCAGAAAAGAGCGCGTCTTCATGCATCTAACAGACAAAAAAGCAAGAGAATGAAAATGAGTCTTTGTTTTATCGACCTCAAGGGCATCCAAAAGATATTTTCAAGTTTTAAGACTCTCTTAAGTAGAGCATGTGTAAAGCCAGGGTTCTGTATTAGTTAGAGTCATGCATGGCTGGCTGTTCTTGCATTCCCAAGTAAGAAAATCGTATTAGTTTCTTCTCTCTTTGCTGTGACTAAAAACCTGACCAGAAGTGCTGGCAGGGAGGAAGGTTTCATTTTGGCTTATCAGGGTAGGAAATCTTAGGAGCAAGAGCAGGAGTCAGCTGCTCTTGGAACTGCCAGGCTCCAACAGGAAGTAGGGCTGGACTGCAAGACCTCATGGCCGGCCCCCAACCCCCACTGACCTCAAGCTTCCTGCGCATCCAGGGAGGCCCTTCTATGTGTTCCTCAGAGCTTCCAAATCAGCGCCACAGGCTGATGATCAAGTGTTCAAACACCCGCACCTGTAGGGCCAACCGAAAGGTACTCAAACTGCAACCGGAAGAGTGGGACCCTTGCCTTAGGAGTCCTGGGGAGAGAAAAGAAAAGCAATATGGTCGCTCACCGGTGAGCAAGCGGCTGGGCGGTTTTTGCCAGCGATCAATTCCTGGTGAAAACTTTCCGCTTAAGAAGAGTCGTGGCAGTGTCATAGGAAAATAGCTTTCATCTCTTTTTATTATGAAGGCTGAGAGGAAAGAACATGAAAGAGACAGAAAGATAACATTTATGGAAGAAACAAATTGGGAAACAAAACTGATTTAAATTAAATCGCGGACTCCTTCTCTGACTCTATTTATTCTATTGTATTATTAAATTCAACCACCCTTTATTTTTAGCTGCTGGCCACTTAGCTCACTGAAACACTGTCTCTGTACTTGAGAGTCAGGCTCTTGTTGCCTCCGATTGAACTTGACTTTTTTTTTTTTCCGTTGCAACTGACGAGGACTAACTTTAAGATGAGTGAAGGATATTCTGAATCATCTCTTTTATTCCCTTGTTATTCTTGGTATCTCTCCAACTCAAGGGTTTGGGGAAATAAGCCAACTTTTCAAGGTGGTACTGGCCTTGGAGCCAAAATTCCAGTGCAGACGCATCTCTGTAGCTTCAGCTACCTTAGAAAATTGATGTGGTTTCTGAAAAAAAAGAAAAAGAAAAGCCGTAATTTCTTCCATCCCATTAAAAATAGGAGTGCAATATTGCAAAAGCAAGGCAATCCGAAGCAGGCAATTGCAGCGTAAGTTAAGAGATATGCAACATTTACATATGCATGACATGCAAATGAGAGCTTGGTGGTCCTGCCTCTCTTTGGCGCTAGAGCTGAGACTAGAACCCCAGTTTGGGACTCCGAAGAGCTCTTGCGACAGTTTTCGTGTTTTGCGTCATCCAGTTCTTCTTTTCGTCCTCGGAAACGTTTTTCACTTACGGAATGAGGTGATCATCAGTTTCACAATACGACCCTTGTAAAAGCGGGTGGTTTCTTTTACAAGAAACTTGCAGTGAATAACGGTGTGTGGCAACGATCCCCGGGAAGGCCAGGTGCGTTGTTAATCTTGACCTTTTGGAGTGCAGACCTTGCAGTAGTTGGAGGAAGACCACCCACGCTATCAAGGTCATCTGCTTTACGTCACGTCTATTTATCTCGAACGTTAGTATCTGATTAGTGTTGATTGCTTGTGTGCCTCCTGGGTAGCCCATCTGGATCAGCACAAAAACCCTCCCAGCACCTCTTGAATTACACACTGCTTTGCCTCTTTGGAATCAGGGATGTTTTTAGCGTCTGTCCGTCTGTGGCATCATACAGAGCCGCCTTCCTTTTGACAGCTCTTCACATATTTAAAGGAAACTAGTGTTCCTCCTCAGTCCTCTCTTTCCTAGTAGAGGGACAGGCACACTTCATTCTCTTGCCCAGAGAGCTAGCTTCGGGTCACAGCCTTGTCCTTGCTGACCTGCTCAACCTGGTTACTCTAAAGCCCAGGGCCTAGGTTGGATTGCAGCCCTTGAGGAAGTGGTTTGTCCAAAACAGACCAAAGTGAGATGGGATTTCCTTCTAGGCACTCAGGCTGCTCAGTCATCCTAAGGTCACTGCTCCTGTCGGGTGGCAGGAGACAGGATGGTGGTTCACAGGGATTTCGCTGCAAATGAAGGCTTTGGGTTGGCTGTGTGTGGCTTTGGTTTTCTAATGTACCCCCTTGCTGAGCTAAGTGTTCCCTAAGCAGGATGTGTGCGTCTTACTCTGGCGGAGGAGTTTATTTTCACCCTCCTAAGTATTGTTTTGTCAGATTAAATCGTGTCTTCTGTCAGTTTGGGCCTTTTGGATCCGAATGTGTGTCAACCCTCCACGTTTGCCGTCATCTGGATGTGTGTTTGTTTTGGAATATTTCAGGGCCTGCCCGTGTGTGTGTGTGTGTGTGTGTGTGTGTGTGTGTGTGTGTGTGTGTGTGTTGTCTGTCTCTGTGTGTGCTGGTGTGCATGTATGTGTGTGTATGTGTGTCTCTCTACATGCTAGTGTGCATGCGTGCATGTATGTATATCTGTATGTGTGTTGGTATGACTTTGTGTGTGTGTGTGTGTATGTGTGTTGGTATGGCTGTGTGTATGTGTGTTGGTATGGCTGTGTGCATGTGTGTTGGTATGGCTGTGCGTGCATGTGTGTATGCATGTGTGTGTGTATGTGAGTGTATCTGCCTCTGTGTGCTGGTGTGCCTTCATGTGTATGTGTATACGTGTCTACATGCTGGTGTGCATGTGTATATATATGTATATCTTTGTAGGTGTGTTGGTATGACTCTGTGTTTGTGTCTTGGTGTGGCTCTGTGTGTGTGTGTGTGTGTGTGTATGTGTGTTTCTGTCTGTCTACATGCTGGTGTGTGTGCATGTATGCATGTATGTGTATTGTGTGCATGTGTGCGTCTATATATGTGCTGGTATGGCTATGTGTATGTGTGTGTCTGTATGTGTGTTGGTATGACTGTGTGCATGTGTGTTTGTATGTGTGTTGGTATGGCTGTGCGTGTGTATGTCTGTATGTGTGTTAGTGTGGCTGTGTGCATGTGTGTGTGTAAAGGCCAGAGAACAACCTCAGATATCAGGTGCCACCTACCTTTCTTTTTAAAGAAGGGCTTCTCACTAGTCTGGGACTTGCTAAGTAGGGTTTGTAACTGGCCAGCCCCAGGACTCTGACTGTCTTCACCGAAACCCCAGTAGTGGGGTTATGAGCTCACATCACTGTGCCTGGCTTTGTTGAATGTGGGTTCTAGGTACTGACCCCTGATCTTTTCTGGTTGACTGAGCTCTCTTCCCGGCAGTCATAGACATTTCTACCTTTGATCGTTTGACTTAGGAATGGTGAATCTTCCTAGTGATTTCAGACCACCGTTAGTATCATGCTTTACTGGGTAAGAAAAATTAGGAGTCCTGAACTGGCAAGGTGACTCAGCAGGTCAGGACACTTGCCACCAAGTCTGAGGTCCTTAGATTGATTCCTGGAAATGACTTGGTGGAAGGAGAGGACAGACTTCTTTAAGTTGCCCTCTGACCTCCCTACCTATACACAAATCAATCTATCTATCTATCTATCTATCTATCTATCTATCTATCTATCTATCTTTAAGCAAAAGGAAGATTCAGAGTCTTCAACTTGTATTAGAGGGATATTATATTAGCCCCATGTCCCATTAGTACCATATTTATTTAAGAAATTTTGCTTGGGCATTACAGCATCAAAAAGTGAGCCAGGTGGTGGGTGGGGGCCTTACACAGTCTGCTAAGTCCTCATTTATTATTATCCTCCACCTCTCTTGTTTCTGTAGCAATGCTTTTCTTAGGACTCGGTCTACTGCTATGTAAAGTGCACACACGATCCAATGTGATTAGTCCCAATAGCTCTTCTAGTTAAAAGGCTGTTTTCCACGAAGCTATTTCAAGATCTGTGTGTGCCTCTGTATGAAAACGACTGAACTGTGTGATTTGAAGTTGATGCCAAGGCTGAGTACGAGCTACAATGTTCTTTTGTAGTTTACAACAACTGTTAGGAAACCTACCCACAGCTCAGAATTACCTGGAGGGGTTGGAACTGTATGTTCCCAGCCCCTCTGCCAGGGCTTTGATTTACTAGGTGGGTGGTGGGCTCGGAGAATTCGAATCTCTAGCAGTTTGCCACTGAGGCTGATTTTCTAGGTACCTTGTTTTGGGGAATCTTTGTGCTCTTTGCTCAATGTTCAGTTTCCATTTGGAGAAAACAAAATTCAACTTAGAAACACACAGGCATTAGGCAGCCGAGGGCGCACGTGACTCAACCGTACTCCGCAGACAGGCTGTGCGGCAGCATCATTGAGGGAACAGTGCATGTGGGTCAGAGTCCTGGGCACAGGGCGAATGCCAAGCTCGTCCTTGGTTCCTTAAAAGCGGACCTTCCCGCACATCATGCTCGGGCCGGGATGGTTTTGTAAGCAGCGCAAACCTCCGTAACTCTGCTGTGAGGGTTCTGAAACAGTGACCAGATGACAGCCTTGGGGAGAGGCGGAGCTAACCTGCTGCCGTGTGTGAGAACAGCTGTGACACAGGCTAAGCATCCCTAATCCAAAAATCTCAAGTTGGAAGCGCTCTGAATTTTGCAAATTTCAGAGTGTCAGCATGGAGCTCAAAATGTCTCCGGCGTCAAGATAAAGGATTCTCACCTGAGAGTAGCTGTGAGCGTTCCAGCATTCAAAGCAACCTCAAGAAAAAAAAAATTGAAACCTAAGCTGGAGAGATGGCTCAGTGGTTAAGAGCACTGACTGCTCTCCCAAAGGTCCTGAGTTCAATTCCTAGCAACCACATGGTGGCTCACAACCTTCCGTAATGAGATCTGATGCCCTCTTCTGGTGTGTCTGAAGACAGCCACAGTGTACTTATATATAAAAAATAAATCTTAAAAAAAAAATCTGAAACTCAGATAAGGGATGGTCAGCTTGCCTGAAGGTTTTACACACAGGATTTGAACCCAGAACCGGAACCTTAACACCTTGCTGCATGCTCAAGTCTCAGACAGAGACAGACAAGTATGAAAGCCAGATACTTACTATAAAATGATTTTACATTGCTCGTTGGTTAATGGTGTTTATAAAATGTTTAAAGGTGGTGTCAAAACAGCCGCCGCTCTGGGGAAAGTTTATAAATCCCTGCATTTTAGGAGCATGAGTAACATTTTCTTCAACGATGCATTTCCTGTCTCCTCAAAAATATTTTAAAATGTTTTCTCCTATTTTCTGTCGCCGGGCAGTAATTTAAGAGGGGAAGACAAATAATAAAAATAGAAAGGAAAGAATTTTTG
Source organism: Rattus rattus (assembly GCF_011064425.1). Taxonomy (NCBI): domain Eukaryota; kingdom Metazoa; phylum Chordata; class Mammalia; order Rodentia; family Muridae; genus Rattus; species Rattus rattus. The sequence continues at coordinate 12,267,783 of NC_046159.1, forward strand.
AGAACCATGAATATTTGTCTGAAAAGTTATTGATTTCCTTTTGCATCAAGAACTTCATAAATTATAACCAAACCAAGCACCTTCCTATGCATAGTGAGATGCTTTAAAGGCTTACTCAAATACACAGGGTGAGCGAAAATAGATTATCTGCTATGGGGTCTAGAAAGCTTTCCTTTAAAGTATTTCATGTCATATCTTTTTTTAAAACTTTTTTTCTTTTCTGTCACAGCTGACTTGGCACTTCCCATATGGAGTAAATGTGCACTAATCCTCCTGCCTCTGCCACTTGAGTGCTGAGATAACAAGTTAAAATATTTTACATCTTGACCAAGTATGTTTGAGATAGGGTCTCGTTCAGTTCAGGCTGGTTTTGAACTCACTCTTTAGTCCAGGGCAAGCTTGAACTCTTGACCTTCAGAATTCCTGAATTCTCTCACAGGTGTCACCGTCTCCACTTGGATGCAATGTTAGGGTTTGAACCCAGGTCTTTGGCCATGCTAGACAAACACTCTACTCCTAAGCTAGATCTGTAGCCTAGTGGCAGCTGCATTTCTCTCCTCTTTTCTCTTACCAACCCCAGCACATTATCCGAACTGTATGCCATGTATAGAACAAAGCTAATCTTGAAATGATTGGGTTTTTTTTCTTAATTCAAGTTGTTCTCAGGTCCTATTTGTGGAGAGACTTGGGAAGGAATAGAAAGTAGCTTGAATAAAGGACAGAGCTTGTAAGTTTTTCAAGCATGAACTCCAATAGCCAGGTTGCTAACAAAGTACTGTGTGTTCTGCCAGCAAGATGGCTTGGCTGGTAAGGGTGGTTGTCATTTAGCCTAATGATCTGTGTTCTGTCCCCAGAACACGTGTGTGTGTGTGTGTGTGTGTGTGTGTGTGTGTGTGTGTGTGTGTGTGTGTGTGTAAGAGAACTGACTACTGCTGCTAGTGGTCCTCTGACTGTCACACTTTGATTTCACACACACACACACACACACACACACACACGTGAACAAGTATGCTTTTCTTTAAGGAAATTTCATCTTGATGTATGTATATAGTTGCTGTTTAGATCATCATGAGACAGGATGTTGGCCACTTCCTTCAGGTCGTTACTGCTGAGGACAGATTGGAAGAAGAGAGCCATGGGTAGCTATTGGGAAAGGCTGAATTCAAACTCCACCCATCCCTTCCCTGCAGATAAGCTCCCAGTGGCTCAGAGGAGGGGTAAGGAGTTTCCCCAGTCTTAGGTCAGCCATGGAGTCTGAGGATGTTCCAAGACCATTCCAAACACAGCTGGAGATGCTCAGCAAATGTGCCTGTCCTTTCTACCTGCCTGGTCTTCTCCCTGTCACCCCATGAGTTAGTCACCTTTCTCATAGCTGTGACAAAATCTCAAACAGAAGCAACTGAAGAAAGCGCAGGGATTTGCTTCGCCCATCATGGTCGGGGAGGCACAGTGGAGTTCATGGGCATCGGTCCTCGTGGCCTGGATCCCCCCGCCCAACTCCAAGGACCAGGAAACAGGTGCCGAGAGGGTAGAAGTCAAGGAGAAAAGCTGCAAGCCCCACACCCCACTCCCATCCAGTGACCCACTATGTGTCCCCAAGTTCTCGAAAAGGTTCACAGCACCACCAGCTGGGAGCATGAACAAAAAGAAAACTGCCTGGGCCTCCAAGGATATTTCACATTCAAACAGGACCCAGGAGGAGGAGTAGGAAGAGGCTGGTCCAGGCTCAACTAGTGCCTATGAAAATGCGTTTTTACTTTGTTTGAAAATTGCTAGAGGAAGTGGGGATCCAGAACAAAGGAAGCTGCAATTACACCAAGAGATCTTAGAGCCTTACTTTTTAACATTCAGCTCTGTTTTAAAAATAATTTTTTCCTATTCCAAATTCCACCTATGGTTTCGTGGTAAAACCTCTTATTTGGCCTTGGAAGCTGAACAGTGAGTTGCTGGGAAGGAAGATGGGAGGCGTGAGAAGAGTGGAAAAGCAGGAAACTTCATATGTAAACGTGTTCCCTGTCTTCACTGGGAAAAAAAGAATGGATATTCTATAGCTTGACTCTAAAAAACCCGAGAGGCAAAACGGAGTAGTTTTTCTAAAGCCTGAAAGTCCACCTTTTCAGTATTAAGGAAACTATGTTGTCAAGTCAAGGGTTTAAAAAGAAGTTTAACCCAGTAGAGGAGATTCTCTTCCTTCACTGCTGGCAACTTGGTCTTGTGAGCAAAGGAACAGGAAGAGACAGCGCTCACCTGGGGAAGCGCTCCAGCTTCCTACAGCTGGGGATCTTCAACTGGTTAGATCCCCAGATAACCAGAGAGCTTTTATCTCTCATGAATAATTCATTATCCCTTACTGCTGGAGCCTTCTAGATCAATCTGTACCTTTAAAAGCCATGACGTTTATGATAGACGCCAAGGATCTTTTTTAACTGTTACTCATATTTTGATTCTGTAACTGAATATTCGAAGTCACAGTACTTGGACATTTAATAAAAACTCGACGCTCAGATCTTCGATGGCAAACCGGAACCTTTACCAGATGCTTCTTCAGGGACCCTGCTCCCCGAAGTGAAACAGAAAGGAGATTTTCTTCAGCGCAAATTAAGAAAGTCTCCAACCAGCCATCACTGAGACCACGTAAGCTACTGTAAATGAATTTTTAAAATTTCAGGTCTCACGAAGCAAGATTTTTAAAAGCATTATCTTTTTAAAAAGACGTATTTGATTTTTATTTGCGTGTCTGTGTATATACCGTGTGTGGGGGAGGATGCCCTTGGAAGCCGGAAGTCCATCAGCTTCCCTGGAGCCGCCCAACCTGGGTGGTGGGAACTGAGCTCCGGTTCTCCGTCAGAGGCTATACAACCTCTTCAGCTCCTACGATCTTGCATTGCCATCGTTTAGTATAGAAGTAAACGGGCTCTGCCTTATTTGATCTGACAGAACATAAGACATACGTTATAACTGATACCATTCTCTCTGCTCAGTCAGGTTTGTCGGCAGACAGTGTGAACATTGAGTTAAAGCATCATTCTCACTTTCAATATGCTGCGTCAGTAACAAATAGTAATTTGGATGGTCTTTTTAAAAAAAAAAAGAAGCTTTTATTACGGTGGTAAGGTTTTCTCTTTTTTACTGAAGGAAAGGAATTGTCGAGATATGGCTAGTTCACTTCGCCCTTGAATGCTTCTACTATGAAGTGCACAGATACAGCAGGCAGAAATAAGTCGGACTCCACAGGTGCTGGGCGGGCCGGCCGGGGCTTAGCTCCTAAGTTGAATTCATTGTGTGCTTCCCAGGACTCAATGCCTGGGCCAGTGAGGAGGCCAACACTTAAAGCAAGCTTGAGAAGCTAAACTCAGTCCCCAGGACCTGAATGAAAGAAGGAGGCACACACACACACACACACACACACACACACACACACACACACACGCATTCATACACACAAATGTTCTTTTAAAAATCGCGATTGATTAATGGGTTTTACACTAGTGTGCGACTATGTCATGGTTAAAGTTAAATTCCAGGCACTTGGAACCCAAGCGATCTGTGAATTTCTAGCTTTTAAATGATTAGACGATTTTGAGACATAAAAACTGTATTTAGTTTCACATTTAGTTTTGTACCCACGTGCAGGGCAAATCTCAGTCTAGAACATGGGAATATTAGGCATATGTGAAACAGCCCTTTATCCTACACACTGGGATCCGTACTAACCCCACGGTAGCCTGATACAAAGCAAACAAGAGCATTCCATAAAAATGCTCAGGCCACACTAGCATCAAACAGTGGAAACTGTTCACAAAAATGTGTGTACAGCCGGGAAGTCTTGGTAATTCAATTGTCTCTAAATGGCTACATTGGGAAAAGATACAAGACACGGCCACCCAGGGTCTCTCTCACACTGTGATTTACATGAAGCAGATGATGGGATTCTGGCCATTTGAGCTAGTGGTGTTTTGCCCTGAGACTACAGTGGGCTGAGAATCTTGAGGAGCTTGGGATGAGGTATGCTGCAAACAAGAATGTCTTTAGGGGTCACAGAGCTAGCTACCTGTGGTGGACGGAATCACAGGGTCCCCAAACTAGTCACCTGGCTAGTCTTCAAGCTTGTCAGTATGTTCCCTTATGTGAGAGGGGACTTTGCAGTGAGATTGTGTTTATGAGTGCAGAGATAAATGAGTTTTCCTAGATGTGTCTTGGAGAACCGAACCTAAAAGTTGAAAGCGGGGGACTTTCCAGGCTGGGCTTAGAGGCTGAGGCCATGGGAGGATGAAACTAAGAAGTAACAGAACTATAGTTCAAGAAGACTTTTTTTTTTTAATCTTGAGGGGCCTGTGACGGTCAGATATTTTAACAACTCTCCGAGTGCACGAATCTAGTAATGACAAAGAGAGAACCCGAGCTGGGTGTGCAACTCGCATGCTGGATTTTTTTAGCTCTAGGTCCGTCTCCCACTCCCTTATGGAGATAAGCTCAACTCAGACACTTAAGCGCCTTGAACAGCCGAACACAAATGTCCCCCACATGTCTCCTCTTAACCTGCTTATTATCTATGAGACTCTCACTAGATTCTAAAAGATAGAGACACCTAGTCAGTTCAATAAGTTTATAGCCCTGTAGGATCCAGGCCTCGCTGCCTCACTGGAATGTGCGTTACAGAAGGCGGGCGTTTGCGCAGGAGCTGACCTGATTCCTGACTGGCTTGCTGAAGATGGACAATAAATTTCTGCCGAAGAAAAGACTGCCTCAGGTTGATATTGTAAGTGTTGCACAGAATAGCCAACTGCGGCACAAGTTGTTTTCACGAATGATCCTGAGTCCTGAGCATCCAAGATTGGCTGGATCTGATTGGCTGGACCTGTGATTGGCACGATCTGTGATTGGTTGGATCTGTGATTGGCTGAATCTGTGGTCCTTCGGATGCTGGTCATCAGGAACTATGTTTATTTTATGATCGGAACCTTCTTCTCTTTTCCTTCTCACCTTCTCATTCCTACTGGGACTGTTTTGTTTCAGAGGTAACGTCTAATAGGATTATACAGAGTTTATAAAATATAAGTTCAACTATGAATGTTTAAGAATAACTTCCCCTCTCAAGACTAGTTATGTATAAAATACCCGAATGAATTGCCAGCAATGACTTAGGTAAAAATCAACCTTTTTTTTTTAAGGTCTCTAAAAAACAGGTTTTTTGCTCAGAGAAGTGAAATGGGGCTTGTTTGGATTAATTTAGCATTTCTGCGATTATTACATTGTCAAATTGATTAGATATAGAATCACCATGGAAAGACAATTCTGGGTACCAGTGAGGGTTTCCCTATATGGTTTTACGAGGGGGGATAGACCCACCCTGATATGGTGGCTCTGTCCCATGGGTTGGGGCCCCCTGGAAGAAGAAAGTAAGCTGAGCGCTGGTGTCCACTTGTTGGCTCTCTGACTGTGGACAGAGCATAACCAGGCACCTAGCGGTCCTGCTACGTGGCTTCTGTGCCATGATGGACAATACCAGCAAGCCTCGAGGCAACATAAACCCTTCCTACTTAAGACACTTTTGTGATGTGTTTTACCACAGCAATGAGGAAAAAAGGAAATATAAACCTACAGGTCAGCAAATGTTTTCCCCTGCTTTATAGCGTTTGAGGGAAACGCCTATTTTTGGTGCAAGGTGTACAGTATTTGCAGTTGAGGTCTTCGTTGACCTCACATCAGGACTTTACCGCTGAGCACAGGTGGTGACACAGAGCCCAAGCATGAGGCCACATGTATCTGAGAAATGCCTTCCCCAGGCACAAAGTGTGATTGAGGTGGGATGTCATATTTTAGCATGTTCATGCCGGCTCCGTAATAAGATGATGGTGCTAATTATGGCGGTTCAGGAAGCTAGGGCCATCTCTCTAGTCTGCGAAGCTTTGCCTGAACAGGACAGAATGTTCCTTCTTCCCATTTTCATGAATAAAAATGCCACGTCCACCCTGTGTCGTAAGATTGACCGCTGTGTGGAAGCGCAAGGCCCTGGGTTCGGTCCCCAGCTCCGAAAAAAAAAAAAAAAAAAAAAAAAAAAAAAAAAAAAAAAAAGAACCAAAGATTGACCGCTGTGTTCCGCCCTTCAGCTTGATACGGCACCGTCTTTGGACTGGCGGTGAATTCTAGGAAGAAATCATTGTCTGGTGAGGGCTCGCTCAGTCAAACTTGTGCTGTACCACAGTCTCACATGGATAGGAGAGGAAGGTCATTTGACCCACTCTTCAAGCAGTCCAAGGTCACACATTCAGCTCTGGAGCAAGTGTAGGATAGGATGCCCCACGGGTACTGTTTTGGGTGTACTTAACATGTTAATGTCTTTCTTCCTCTCACATATTCCTCATCCACACAAACCATTGATTGAGCTCCTGCAGACTCTCAGTCCCTGTATCAGATCTGAGGCATGAACTGAGTTCAGGCTGGACCCTGAGGCCGTAAGCTTTCTGGGGGAAGAGAAGAACACTTTCTCAGCAATGTCTCTGTCCCTGCCTTGCACCATGCTGACCTCCACCCACTCTCTCTGAAGTGATTTTCACTTGACCTCTGCTCTATTCTAAACAAATAAATACTAATGGGCCTGGGTAACTAATGAGACAAACAAGGAGAAACAAAACCAGTTAAGCTTGCTGTACCTTACGGAGACAAATGGAAAATTTCCATAGGTCCAAAGCAGGATATATCATCGTTCCGGGAGCCTCGTGAAGGCCACCTACTTAGCAGGAAGAAAAGTGAGTGGGCAGGGAAGAAAGATTAGCAGTGACCTTTGTCTTAGCTCCCACTCTGCTTCCTAAGCAAGCTGAGAAGTTGCCCTTGAAGAAGCGGGTGGGGGAGCTTTTGTCTGGTACAGCACGTTAGTGATGTTGGACTGTACCCAAAGCAACACTCCCGAAGGCCGCTGTGGAAATCTCAACGCCCCCTTACCCCATCTCTCCACAGCTAATTAGATTCTTCTCAAGTCAACAGCTATCTGTTCATTAGTCATGATTTGAGTGGTGCTCACGGAGGCTCTCCTTCTCAAGACTTTGCAAACATTAATTTGACAAGCCCTTCAGCTGTGGGTGTGTGTGAGGGGAAGGGGGTGGCCAAGACGTTTCTCAAGGTTTATTTTGATTCGTAAGTATACACAGGAGTGTGTGAATGTGAGTTCAGGGGCCTGCTGCAAAGAGTAGAGTGTCCTGGAGTTGCAGTTACAGGTGGTTACTAGGTGTGGTAGGGAGCGGGCTCTGATAGAGCCGCACACGCGCGTGACCACTGAACTTTCTTTCCAGCCTGACAGGTTAAATCTTCCCCCAGATTATACGCTGAGAGATAATTGATGTGGCAGTGCCAACACCGGAGGTTCCACTGCTAGGGAGTGAGTGAGGGAATCCTTAGCCCAAGCTACTTCCGGAATTTAGGCAAGCTAGAAATGGGTTCTGCAAACACAGTGGATGTTGGGGTCCTTTACAAAACTCATGCCTAGACGTCAAGGGGGGCAGAGGCCAGCCTGGTCTACATAGAATCCCAGGCTGTCTTGAGAGAGAAAGTGAGGTGCGATGGGATCAGTGTGGGGCTAGAGAGGTGACTTGATGATTTGAAGAGAGCTTTCTGCTCTTTCAGAGGACCCGAGGTCAGTTCTCAGCATCCTCATCCGGCAGCTGTGAGCTGCCTGTAACTAACTCTCCAGCGCCCCCCTCCGGTTTCCAAAGGCACCTACATTTATATAAAAATTTAAAAAGAGGGGTTGGGATTTAGCTCAGTGGTAGAGCGCTTGCCTAGCAAGCGCAAAGGCCCTGGGTTCGGTCCCCAGCTCCGAAAAAAAAAAAAAAAAAAAAGAAAAAGAAAAAAAAAAATTTAAAAAAAAAAAAAAATGCTCTTAAAAATTAATGCCCACAGAATATTACTCAATAAGATTATTCCCCCCTCGGGATTTTAGCACCTTCTCAGCAACCCAACACAATGAGCACAAACTTAGCACCCGGAGGGAAAAGCTAGGGTCCTTCTGCCTTCCCGGAATTGCTCCAAATCAGTTAAAGAAGACCTGTTTCTTGGAGACTAGAGGCAATGTTGAGAATTCTTGGGAGAGATGGGCTCCGGTCTTTTAAACAACACCAAGGCTGTATACATAGTGTGTAAATCCGAGATAAGGAAGGGCCTGCTAGCAAAATGCATGGTGTTCCTTTGTGACTGAGACCCCACTGCATTACGGAGGCTGGGCTCCCTTAAATCATAAATGATTAGTTAAATAAAGCTGATATTTCAAAGCTTATGTCCAAAAGGAAGCTATACCTATTTTCTTTTCTTGAAAATAGTTTTTTTTTTCCCATACAGTATACTCTGATATGGTCCCATGTCATGCGCCCCACCCCCACTCACTCCCACCATCTCCTCTGAATTCCTCTTTGACTCACTCCCTTGACTCCCTCCCGCCTGAAGAAGAATATAAAAAAAAAAAAAAAAACAGAAGCCTACAGACCAGACTAAAACAGAAGAGACAACAAGAAGAGAAAGAACCAGAGAAAAGGCACAAGAAACACGGATAGGTGCGGAGACCCACACATCAGCACACACAGGGACCTATTTTTAAGAACTGGGAAGCTGGAGGCAAAAAAGTGAGGGAGCGGGTAGGAAGAAGGTTGTTGCAAAGAGGCCAGTTTTTTGTGACTTCTGAAGGAGCCTGTGTGGAGGCCTCTGCCTCCCCGCCACCCCCAACCCCCACCAGCAGAGGCCTGGAATGTGCTGCCAAAGGAAGTCTGTGTTTGTTAGTGAGAGTTCAGCCTGCAGCCTGTGAAAGTGTGTCGGGCAAGCCTTGATGTCCTGCAGAAGCCAGCCTTCTCCTCTCCGCCCCCCCCCCCCCAGAGATTTAGCATAATCCCCTGCAGGTTCTCCACAAGGGGAAATCACCTAAAGCCCGTGACTCATTGTTTTGATTGCTCTAAGGGTACTCGCTTTTTACTTGGTTTCCTCCTCAGGCAGCCAAGTCCCTGATTCAGTTCCTTTTGCGGGGAAGGGGTGGGAAAACAGACTGAGAAGAAGCTCGAGCGCATGCGCGCGGCGCGCACGCTCGCACACACCCCCACCCCCACTGGTTTGCTTGGCTCATGGAGATAGTAACCAGAAGCGTTTGCTGGTACCCAAATGTAGGGACAGAAGAAGACAGCGAGAGAAACAGTAGCCGAAGGTTGGGAGTTTTCTCCCATTTGCAATTACTCCTCTCTCCCTTTTATTCTTATTGACAGAGTAGTGTTTTCATGCAAACCAGACAGAGTCAAAATGCCAAAGGATCAGGGCTACTGTCTCCCAGGACTACTCCATCGCTCAGCACACTGCAGGCTGTATTGTGTGGCCGTTATTAGGTCACAGAACCATGGCTGTTCATAGAACCCGTTTTCCTGCTTTCCTGTTCTTTGTGAGGAAACTAGGATTAGGATGTGGTTAAAGTTATCACGGTCTACAGAGGCAGTCCCCTAAGATCTTCCCGGGAAAGAGCACACCAACTGGTTATTCAATACCAACCAAATTGTCAGCCCTGAAAACATACACACAGGTGACGTTACACGACCGAGCAGGTGGCATTTAGGAATCTATATGTATATGCACGTATGGATGTGACAACAGTCAGTGAAAAAGGAGGCTCTACATTTGAAAGAGGGCGCAGGGAGGTAGATGGGAGGCTTTGGAGGGAGGAAAGGGGAAAATGACGTATGGAACTCCGACCTTGTTCCCACAGATGTTTTCAAAGTCTAGGATGGTCTCAAGAGAGTTACTGCAGGTTGATATTATCTCTCTACATTTCCAACATTAGGGGATAAACGACTACACAAGACCCAGGTCAGAGTCAAGGTCGCTGCATCCAGTGACACTTGGCATCTGTTTGTCCACTCAACAGTCCATGGATCCATTGCTCTGTCAGCGTCTGGGGTTGAACAGTTCAGGAGTTAGGCAGATCCTCGCTAAGCTGTTTGCACCAGGATGAGGGAGGTGCACGGGCTGGTGTGAAAAGACAGAGGCTAAGGAAGGCTCAGTGGACCGGACAGAGACCACCCAGCTGCAGATGCCTATGCATTAGCCAAGGGGGGGGGTGACCGGAGAAAGAGGGGAGCTGGGGGCAGAATGTGTCTGAGGCACAGGAAGCAATGCCTCAAGGATGAGAGATAGAGAGGGCGATGGAACTGGGAAAGTGAAACAAAGGAGTTTAGAATATGGAGGCCTGTGGGAGCAGAGATGAAGCTGGAAAGATAAGCGGTGTCTACATTGCACCAAGGAGTCGGTGGTTTAACCGAAATGTGATGGCGAACTAATATGGAGCCTGAATGGGGAGCCTCTAGAGATGGCCCTGCTGGAGAGTGTTTGCCACACAAGCTGAGACCTAACAGAGCTGAGCTGGGCAGTGAGCACTCCCACTGCTGAAGAGGCGGAAACAGAAAAGTTCTCCTAGACCGTCCAGCAAACTGCCGAGCTCCAGCTTCAGTGGGGGACCCCCATCTTAAAATAGCAAGTTAAAGAAGCAATTGCTGTTGACCTCTGGCCTGCACATGCAGACACATAAGCGTGCACGCACACAGACCCATAGGCACAACGTGAACACACACACACACACACACACACACACACAGAGAGAGAGAGAGAGAGAGAGAGAGAGAGAGAGAGAGAGAGAGAGAGAGAGAGAGCAAGCTTGAATCAGGAAGTCTGATTTTTAAAAAGAAGTATGTTTGCACCAAAATCAAACACCTCTGGCTTTTCTGGGAGGGAAGTAGATTATTTGGGGCAGAATAAGAAAGGGTTGTGACAGTTTTAGTCAACAATGTCATAGCCTTGGCACCTTGATAAGGATTTGAAACTAATGGGGACAGAGTGGAGGAACTTCAGGAAAACAGCCAATGGAGTCAGTGTCTGAAATGCGGAGTGACACGGAAGGGGAGATTTAATGTTTTGAATACTCACCTCCACCATCTAGAATCTGTAAGTTATTCAATCTATGTGTACACTCAAGCCTTGCAGGTACCAGTGGCCTGTGGCTGCTTTGTGGCTTTCTGGAGATCTATATGAGTGTGGGTAGGTGTGTCAGACATACCCTAACTTAGCCCTTCAGTCATGTCCTCCGTCTCAATCTGAGTTCAGATTGAATCTGTAATTTGCTTCTAACCAGCAGAAAATGACAGGACGGTTGAGTGGCACTTGTATAATTAAATTACACTATATAAGGAAAGCACCGTCTTAGCTGGCTGTGTGGGAAAGGCCTTTCCTGCCATCTTCGAACTTTCTGCTGTATTTAAAGGGGACTTGTATGGCAAGGGATTATGGGTAAACGCTTAGCACTGCAAGTGGCCACGGGTGACCACCACTATGAAACCTTAAACCTACAAAGTCACGTTGAGGCATCGAGTTCTGCTAAGCATGTGAAGAGGTTTGGAAGCAAATCTTGTCCATGCCAAGTCCCCACTGAGATGACGCTGTCTCACAGATCCTTACGTTGCTCAGAGCCATGGACCCCAGCCTGAGAAACTGAGGTGCTGGATCTGGTGCTGTGTCCCTGTAATCCCAGGACTCGGTAGGTAGAAGCAGGAGGATCAGGAGTTCACGGGCAGCCTTGCCTACACAGCGCAGTCGAGATTAGCCCAGGCTACATGAAAGAAAACCAGAAACACTGGGGTGACAAAGCGTGCTGTTCTAAGCCACTGAGTTGGTCACAGTTTGTTGTGCAGCCACAGAAGGGGACATCCTTGAGCACTGGTTCTCCCTCTTCTGTGTGCCTCACCTCTCTTTGAACCATCAGAGGCTTCACCTGACAACTCTTCCCTCTGCCTTCCACTACCCTTTACGTTTCCAGCTACCTAGTCTGGAAATTCCAAATACGGAAATCTCTCCTTGGCTCTGCTTATCGGACCTGGCTGTCTTACACATGAGAGACATCGTTACCACCTTGGAGCAACCCCAGAATGATGGTGAGAGAGCTGGACATTTGCTCCTAGGTGTTAGAATACTTCAGCATTTTCTTGCTGCCTAAACCCTGCCAGCCCATCCTAGTCCCACGCTGGCCTTCCGTGTTCTCCTCTGTGTTTTGCCAAGGCCCCTGTGGACCTATGGTGCTTTAAGGTTTTGTGTAAACCACCATCGTCCCTTAATTTTGTGCTTCATGAACCTCTCTTTAATCTCTAACAAAACCTCTGATTCTCGTGCTACGGAGAAGAATGATCGACCTTGAATTCACAGGAGGAAATAGATAGGAAAATTTGAAGACAGCATGTGTGGGAATATATGAAGTCTAAGAGTTCATACACGTGTCTCTCGTGAACCTCCCTGGTATCAAGGCCAAGCTTTTGGCTGACGTTGGTGATAGCCAGAAGGTATTCACTGTTGGACCTTTCCACGAAGTGATAAGGACAGATGTGCCAAGAAACCCCTTTTGTCTTTAAACAAAACAAAACAACAAAACACAGCTATTTCTGGCCCTGACTTTCAGTGAAGGCCATGTGAATCTGTCCCCCTGGGGACCCTTTTCTAATCCTCCAGCCATGAAATAATTTATCTACCTAATGCTTAATTGTTACTTGCTCTAAGCCGGTCTCTGCCTGGGGCTCTGGGGATACAGCAATGAGCAGGCTGGTTGAACTCAGTGGAATTTGTCTTGTAAATTTATATATATATATTGCAGAAAGCTAATAGCTATAGCACATAGTGTTTCCAAAGCGATGTCTGTAATAAGCAAAATAAAGGGATGGCACTGAGAAGAGAGCGTGGGCATTTACAGATTTGCACGGAGTGGTCAGAAAATATTTCAGTGGCAACAGGGCCCTTAATTGCAGTGTCTGAAGAGAGCCAGGGAATAAAGAGATAGTTAATAGTTTCCACATGCAAAGGGAACCCCAAGGGTAGAGGTCCTGTATCTGCAAAGGGGATGGCCAGCTGAGGACACCAGAGTGGAGCAGAGAGAAGGGAAGAGGTGGGAGGGAGACTCTTTGGACTGCAGGGCAGCTCTTCCTAGAACAGGATGCAAGGCCACGGAGTATGTCAAGCAGCGGGGTGAGCGAAGTGGCTTGCATCTGATAGTGCTCCCGGAACTTCTAAATGTATGATGTGTTTGCAGGGGTGAGCTTGAAGACAAAGGTTAAAAACTCCCTCTTGGAGACCCCTGCCATTACATGCAATAAACTCAGAATGACTCCATCACCACAGAAGGTCCTGATGGGATTCTGAGCAGGAGGGACCGCATAGGAGCATCTGTTTTTCTTTTGTTTGTTTGTTTGTTTTTCCCCAAATGATAGTATCTATTGTTTCTCTGTGAGGACATGGTGGCCCAAAACATTATCTTCCCTACTACCAATGGAGTAAAGAAAGTGACAGGAGGGTCAGTAGACCCCTCCTTTTGCCCAAGAAGGATGTCTTTATGCTCTATAACCTTAGCTGGAAATGCCCGTTAAAGGAAGCAGAAATCTGCTGGTCATTGCTGTGTGGAAATGCAGGTCCAAAATGGAGCACGCAGACTATCTCCACCTGTAGGTTGAGCGCTTGATCAAAGATGTAGGAACTGCTCAGGGTAGGATCCAGCCAGGACCAGTTCCCAAAAGTCACCCCTTTTCAGGGAAATACTTTATACTGCCTGATCAGGGCATTTGTGCATGCCTGGTAGATTGAAGGAAAGTCAGGATCAGGAAGCATTATGCTTTTGTGTGACTCCATGGATGTAGTTGTAGAGACCCTATGACCACTTCCAAGTAGCAATGGTTACCAAAGCTTGGATCTCTGGCCAAGTGAACTTTCTTGTTTCCCCAAAGCCTAATCTAATAGAACATGCTTATCTCTGTACCAAGAAGCCATAAAATATTGGTGGAAATATGTGATCACTGTACCCAGTAGGTAGGTAGGTGTAGTAGGAGGTTATACTCTTTATTTGACCACTAACTAAACTTGTGACCTTAGTGAAGGTTTATTTATTTATTCCATCCGCTTGAATAGTTACTGTTCATCCTTCAAATATTTCCTGTTTAGGGACCCAGTCCTGTTCTGGCTCTGGTACTGGATAACCTAGCACATTGGTCTCCGTTCTTATTCTCCAGACCCTCATTAAACTGCTATTTATGTATTTTGTGACAGTGCAGAGATCACTATGCAGTCTTATAAAACTGTACTTAAGATTCACTTCTGTGGAATTCACTGCATACAAAACTCAATAAAAAGCATCAGTGTGCTCAGTCTCCCTGTACAAACCAGTCAAGTAGTCAAAAGGCGATGAATATTCATTAGCCTCATTTGCATATGCACCCAACTCAGACTTTCAGGTTAAAGTGCTGGCAGCTTAACAAAAGCTTAAGACCTTAGACCTGGCGACCCTGCTGGCTTCCAGTGCAGTGCTACTTGGTCTGTGCTGACTGTAGTTGTGTGGGTGTAGCCAGCATCTGTTTCTGTTTGGGACTCTGTTTACTTGAGGACACATGGTAAACTTTGCCCTCCCCCAAGAAGAGTGTCTTTTACCTACTGTTCAATATTGTCCCTCCATCTTTTTTGTTGTCTGGAAAGCTGGCTCCACCACCTCTCAAAGGTCAATTTTTAACAGTCTATTTTCACCGCTCTCTTCAAAAAGTGATGTTAGTCCCAGCTCCCAAGTTGGCCTCAGTTAGTGGAAAAGTCCTCCGGGGTTGAGGCTGGACTGGTGAGAGCTGACCCAGACAGTCCGACTATCTCCGTGCGGATCTTAATTGGAACCAACCTCTCTCCATGCTAATGTTTTCCTCATAGGAAGGAAAGGAGGACGCCAGAGCCAGTGTCCAGCCCCACGTCCATTTTCTGCTCCCGGGTGAAGTTAACAAGGAGCCTTTCCTGGGTATTATGTATTGGCTGGGAATCTTTTGACTGTCCCCAGGGCCATCCACTTGTCCCAGCTGCTCCATTAATCTCTGGGAAATCCCCGGCGCTGCAACTGTCACTGTGTAATTAAATGCTTTGTTATTTTCTGCATGGCCCTGTACTTTGGCAGCATGTTTTTATTAAGAGCGGGGCCTGTTATTTGTCATTTGCCCCATATGGCTGTGAAGCAGCAGCTCCGTGATGTCTCTGCTGTGCTCACGTCTTTGAATTAAGCAGTTTTCTCTTCGCTCTTTCCTTCTCCTTTTATCCTTCCTTCTACTCATTGATATAAACACACGAATACAGGTACACACACACACACACATATATAGATACACAGACAAACACACACATACACATACAGACATACATACAGATATACACAGACACAGACACAAATACAGCTTGTGTGCACAAGCACACATATACACACACATGCAGACACACAGATATACATGCACACACACACACAGACACCCACAAAGACACACATATATAGACACACAGACAAACACACAATCACATACAGGCATACATACAGGTATACACAGACACAGACACAAATACATCTTGTGTGTACAAGCACATATATATATACACACATACAGACACACAGATATACATGCACACACACACAGACACACAGACACACACACACATACATACAGATATACACAGACAGACAGACACACATACACACACACACACACACACACACGCACATACACATACATTTTGTTTTGTTTTGTTTTGCTTTTGATGGGGTACCATTCTGGGCAGCCCTTGCTGACCTGGAACTCGTTCTGTAGACCAAACTGGCCTTGAACTCACAGAGATCTGCCTGCCTCTGCCTTCTGAGTGCTGACTTCAAAGTGTGCACACATCTTTCCTGTACACAGCACTGGGTTTCATATGGTTGTGCACAGTACAGTCTGTGATGTTCTTGGACCATGCCTTTGGTCTCTGGATTTTCTTGCTCATCTTTCTTACTCAAAGCCAGATTCTCCAATGCATTAGGTCAGCATCAACTGGTTTCTTTTACTGTTTTTTCCCTTCTAACCTAGGAGGAGAAGGAAATTAAATTCAGTACATTAAAATTAAATGTGCAGTCATGTGACCATCACCCATAAGGTTAATCTTTAACTCGAACACATGACCCACAAATATCCAGATTCTACAAACTGTACCAAATTCTGAATAAGGGAAACAAAAACTATTTAACTTCCTGATGTTGTCAATATTCGAGTCACTTCTTAACCATCATAACAAAGGCCGCCATACCCTGATAGAGCGAAAAGAGCTTAAAGTCAGTATTTTTACCTAGAACAAACCTTTCTCCTGTGACCTCCAGTTATTGCTCAAAGAAAGTGCAGTGGCTTCCACACAGCTGGGGAGACTTCTGTCCCAAGATGCGTTTCTTGCTTTGGTGGGAGGCGATGGGTCCCTAGAAGCAATGGCCTGCTACTCTGAATTAAGGACAATCTCCTCCCTACCCCCACAAAGAAGTTTTCCCACCTGTATTAAAAACCTTTGTCCATTGGTGCTCAAGCTTCCAGGGGGCACTGCAATTATGTTTAACCACACCCAAGCCTGCTGTGAGGGGCGGGACTGGGGACCGGAAGAGGAAGTCCACATTCATGAGGAGAAAGGACTAAAAGCCCCTGCTGCTATTACAAGCCCTTACATAGCCAGCAGTTGGATTTGACATCTGTCTAGAAATCTCATTTTCTTAAAGGGAGGAGGCATCAAGGAATAGAAATGCTTGTTCTCTGGGATCAGATCTTGGCAAAATTGGACCCTGCCTCCTCTTGGGGTCTCAGTTCTCTCATAAAAAAAAATCAAAATGATGCCACTCATTCCATATATTTGTCATTTGGCTTTTTTTAAAAAAATGTCCATGAAGTGTATGGTCAGAGTGAGGCACATCCTAATGACTCAACACATGGGGGCTATGCTTAAGGTGGTGTCTAGAATGGTGACCGCCAAAGCTCTCCTCTCTCTCTCTCTCCCACACCCCCTCAGTGGTTGCACAGATGGGCGTGTGTTCATGTTCTCCTCCACCATGGTCTTACATGGTTTTCCTTCTAACCATGGCACCTCTCCCTTTGACAGATTGGTTGGTAAGAGTGTTATCTATCCAGTGATTTTCATCTTGCGTTCTAGAGCAATCGAAGCACAATAAAAGGAACCAAGCAGATAGTCAAATAACATTTCTAGTGAGTTAACTAATGAGAGTATCTTGCTCTGACAAACAGTATGCCTACTTGAGAGACCAGCAGGTGTCAGAAAGGGAAAATGCTGAACACTAGTTTTGTAAAGGCAGAGATTGGGAGGGAGGGGGGGGGAAGAAACAATAAAAATCTCTCAAGTGCCTGTAATCTCGGATGGAAGGGCCTTTGTGTCCTGAGGGCACAAAATTTTGTTCACAAAACTGAACTGAATTCCCACCTTGCCAAAGAGCTTCCGCACTCTGACTGCCCACTCACAGAGGAATCAACTGAAAGTCAAACCCAGCATCCTACAGCATTCCCTAGATCCGCTCAGCATTTATTGATAGTGTCCTAGTGATTCAGTCATGAGCCAGGATGGGGACCCATGGCCTAGCACAGTACCTGTCTTAGGTTCTTGCCCACAGGAACTAAACAGATGCTTGCAACTCTATAACCGAACCTTTTATTCATCACTCCCAAGAATAAGAGCAAATCACAGTGTTTCCCCAATACTGAATTAGTCATTCCCACCAGTCTTCAAAACAGGCAAGAGCAACTTACTTGTAGTTTCAGGGAATGAATCTTTGTTATTACTATTTGTGCCATAAACCAGTCTTCTCTATCAAACGAACACACTCATAAGTTCTCAGAGTTTTTAGAAAGTCTCAATACTATGTGGGATGAAAATGGTGCTGTATTGGGTAGAAACAGAGCTGTGGACTGGCTGTTACCACTAAGTGACCATTGAGATGCCTTATTACCCTGGACAAAGAAGAGAGATGGCCTGTGACTCTTTCAAGTAGGGATTGGTTATTTGATTCTCCCAACCATTGCTGTAAAGTTAACTGTTGGTCTCAGTGTAGAACTGTACAGTGCTCACACGGTAAAGGCAAGAATCCATGTGAATCATGGTAACCTTTCCTAGATGTGACTGGGTTCATGATGGATGGGGAGGTGAAGGAAGGGGAAGGACAAGGTTTGTATTAATTCCATCCCTCATTCCTATTGTGGAAGCTACTAATTTTATCAATTGCTCCTCTCATTGCTGTACCAGACACTGATTCAGACTGGAGGAATCCAACATGTCAGAGAATACAGACATGAGTGGCCCAGTGGCTTCAAAAGTGTGTGGCTTCTATCTCAGGGGACCAGAAATCAGAGCAAGGACAGAAAATAGAGCCAGACTATACAACTGAAGTCCTAAACCCCTCTCTCGCACCGCAAGAGAATCATTTCCTTCAGATATGTCTCCACCCTCAAACATAGGAGCCCGTGGGTAGCACTTTACATCAAAACTACAACACCTCTCACTCAAACTTCAGAGCTTATGGGTTCAGGTTGAGACAAGAAGCAATACACTTGCTGATTGCTTCTGGAGCACCATACAGGGAAATTTCCAGAAGCTAATCTTTCAACAGTGTTCCTCAAGGGGTGGAAAGGATGCTTCTTATAGATTGACACTGATGATTATTATGAGGTGGATGACTGCTCCCAGCTCAGGAGTGCATTCCCTCAGGGAAATAGTTTGCCTCTTCCCTTTAAGGATGTTAAACTTGGTGGCGTGAACTGTGTGTGCCTAAGACCCATGCACTACAGAACAAAGTACCATTTATATTACATTTTTGTAATGCATGAGAAGTTACCCCCTAAGTTTAGTGATATATTATCACAGATCTTTACACAACAGGAGTCTACACTAAGCTTAGATATACTTAGTTATATGCTAAGATCAGCTACTGTTTGCTCTTTGTACTTATGTATGAAAAAAATCTCGAGTCCATTTGTGGTTTAAAGATTTATTTTTTATTTGTTTGTGTGTGGGCACAGCACACCTTAAAATAAAAAAAGCCACCAAGATTAAATCCTTCTCGTAACTTGGTGATTCAGCATTTGAGTTATAGTTTATCTGGAAACAGGGCTTTGTAATTTGTTTTCTCTGGAGTATGAACTCCTCTAGGAAGGGTCAACCCCCTGCTGAGACTTCCCAGGCTGGATTACCATAGGAAAGTAATCAAACAAACAGAGTTATCATAGTTGCCATAAACCTTGCCTCTCCCTCTGAAAAGCATGAAAGAGATATGCATATCAGTGTGAAGAGATAATGAATTCTTAGATTATGCTAGACTTAGGCTAGCAATGAGCAGGTCAAATTGTCTTCTGGGTAATTTATTTGAGGTTGGGGTATTCACAAGCAATGGTTTAGGCACACCTTCCATTTACAAAGAAATTATGTAGTTTGTATTCTGTATTCTAGTTGAAGCAAGGAAGAAATTGGGTCTACTTCATGTCTACTCTGGAAATTGTAGCAATTTCCTCAAGAGCTAAGTGTCTTAGACTAATAAGCCTAGGGTATTGAGGGGGTAGGGGCTGTGGGCACATACACTTTCCTGTGACTTTGATGTCAGGGAAGGAAATCAGAAGTAGGAGAGTGATGTGGAGGTAATCTATGCCATGCTTAGTCTATGCTTGACAAATTGCTGGCATGGTTTGCTGATCATTTCCTTCCTACTACTATATTAGGATATTTTGAAAAATAGAGTTACTGTAAAGTGGAATGTCCCTTTCTTTGCCTGCTCTCTTTCTGATGATAGGTTACATTACGCCATCTGAAGACTCATAAGTACTTCAGACAGGTTCTGAAAGAGCCCCCAAGGGCCAGGTAAGAAGTACAAGGGAAATCACTTTGTCACCCACAAATAGACTGCAATATTCATCTTTTATAATTCGTCTCCGACTGTCTGGAGAACACACCCTCTGTCAGTATGATTTGCTACCATTGGGTGCTATTACATTCATCATTTCAAATCCACTGTGTCCCTGGGTTTATAGCTTGTAATAACAATCAAGGTTTCTACATTCTTGCTAAATGAGGCCCAACATGATCCAATAATGTGCTTTGGGAAGGTTTGCAGGGTTAAAAAAATTCAGATATTCTGGTTTGAAGCATAACCTTTAGTGTTTCTTTATTGGATATCATTTCCTTTTCTTCTTAAATCACCTAATTTAGAAAAGTAACGTCTCCTGCAGAAGCAAGACCGTCTTCCACGCAATATTAGTGTTACATGCAAAGAAATGTCTTCCCTTCTTGTTGTCACTAGACACTCAGTCTGTTCGTCCCCTGTGCACTCAGAATTACCACCTGTCTCTCATGTACTAACACTGTGTGCACATTATAAAAATATGAAGGACTAGAGATGTAGTTGAATTGGTAGAGTGCTTTTGCCTGGCATGCAGGAAGCCTTGTGTCCAATCTGCAGCACAGCATGAGACCAAGCACCTGGATGTAAATCTGCAACCCCGGCACAGGGGAAGTAGAGGCAAGAGAATCAGTCAGAAGTTCAAGGTCATCCTCAGCTACACAGCAAGTTCAAGACCACCTGGGGATACATGAGAGCCTGCCTCAACTTCTACCCTTCAGAAACGATAGACAGACAGACAGAAAGACAGAGAGCCTGCCTCAACTTCTACTCTTCAGAAACGATAGACAGACAGACAGAAAGACAGAGAGTCTGCCTCAACTTCCACCCTTCAGAAAAGATAGGTAGACCGACAGACAGACAGAAAAAAAGACAGCATACCTCAACTTTCACCCTTCAAAAAAATAGGTAGACAGATAGACAGACAGAGAGCGTGCCTCAACTTCTACCCTTCATTAAAGATAGACAGACAGACAGATAGACAGACAGACAGAGAGTCTGCCTCAACTTCCAACCTTCAGAAAAGGATGATATTAAAATCAGTGCACACAAGTTTGATCAGTTCTTTCTTATATCCCTTTGGTGACTTGTAATGAGGATGAGTAGACAGATACAAGGACATGAAGGGACTCCTCCCTGCCCCCCAACCGTGCTCCTTGTTGCCTTCTAACTTGACAAGTGTGTTGCTGGCTGCAAGGAAAATCGGGTGGGCTTTCATGAATTCACAGCACACATTTTCCTTTTTGAAATGTTACAGAAATACCAAGTGCTTGCGTATAGGTCCCTCCTTCTACTCTGTATGGACAGCAAGGAGATGCATCACGTATGACTCTGATAAGGCTGGGCGTTCATCCCAGTGGAGTTCAAGGCAGGTTAAGCCCCAAGCACATGGCAGTTTGGGATGAGTCAGAATGTCCCTCTGCTTTCGAGCACCTGGTGCCTTTTCTGATCTGAGATACACAAAAATGTCTCTCTAAAATAGCAGGAGAAAGCCTGTTTCTTAAAGAGGAGATATGCTAATAGATTCTGGTTTCCTGACATCTCAGAATACAGATTGTAAAATGAACATGCTGTAGGCAGAAAACTCTATGTACCGTCATGAAAAATATTCTTTCTAAGCAGGAAGTTTGGACTGAATAGCATATTTCATGTCTCCATTGATTTTTCTTTCCATGGAAACTGAGATAAATGTCTGTTTTTTGGCTGCCAAAACCAAGACTTTTCGTATACGTGTGTATATGTGTACCTGTATGTGAGTGAAATGATAAAAACCATTTTAAAGGTAGCCTGATTTCATATCTGTAAGTGTTAAAGTTCTAAACTAAGTTGAGAAGTCAGATTTAATATTCTTTATACTCTGGTACGTGGTAGATCTTAATCCACTTAAGTTCTCCTCCTGGACTCAGTGTTGATTTGAGATTCTAATGATACCAGGCATAGACGCATTCTCCGGACCATGAACGCTGACGGACGTGATAATGGATTATTTTCTGGGACATGTCAAGGACGTGTCAGAGTTCGGGTCTTAAAATTGCCTTCTCTCCCATCCCACCTTTTAGTGATTTTTGGGACAGAATGTCACACTAACACTTTCTTAAAGTGGTAAGTGCAGGTGAAGTGTTTTCAGGACTCATCCGGTTGTCACATGTGCAGTTGATGTTCCTTCTGCCATTCTGAAATTGACATGAATATGGAGAAGCCATGAATATGAATATGCCTTGCAGTCTAGAGCTTTATAGTTGAAATAGTAATTTTCTTCTCTCTCCCAGAACTCTTGCTACCTTTGGTGGTTTTAAATGAAGACAGAAAAAATAAAGGCATTTGCCTCATGATGCTGGGTATGAGTGTTAACTCAGTGGTTTGACCTCTGAGACCATTTTTTGCCTACTGCTGTCCCTAGGTCCCTTTCGGTTAAGACTTAAGGAGAAGTTATTTGGTAAGGATAAAAAGTTCTTTCAGCAGAAACCCAGGAGAACCAGAGATTTACTTATTTTTAATTATATATGACTACATATGTCTGGATAAGGATAAGTATGTGTGCCCATGGAGGCCAGAAGAGGAAGTAAGAGTCCCTGGAGCCCATAGGAGTGGTTTTACCCTGCAGGATGTAGGTGTGGGAGCCAAACTTCTGTCCCCTGAAAGAGCAATGAGTGCTCTCAAGCTTTGATGACCCTTTTGATGGTCCTGGATGATCCTTTTCAAACACCACTTAGACTGTTTTCTGTTGTTGTGATAAAACACCAGTGATTGGGTAAATTATGAGTAAGATAGGTTATTTTGGGCCAATGTTTTTGGTTCTAAGAGGATGGTTCTGGCTTCGGGCATAGACATTCTTTCTAGGTCATAATCTTGTAAAAAAAAGCAATTGAGTTAGAACAGAAAAAAATATGTCTGAACTCTTACGGTAACTAAGCTATTCCTTAATAACTGTAGTATTCTCTCAATTCTGATAGAGCATCACCCCTCTCTTAAAGGTCTCCCCTCTCTATACCTTTACAATTGACTTAAATTTCAGCATGAATTTTAGAAGGCTCATTCAAACCATATCAAAATTTAATCTGTTGCAGACTTTTCCCCCACCGAGGCACAATTGTGTCAGGGACTACTATGATTCTTCAAGAAACAGGAAATGAATTTCCAGAGGGCCCCTGATGGTGATCACCACGACATTCTCTAGTTTCCTCTGTAAATAGCAAAGCCGTGAGGTCATGTGTGACAATGACCTCTGAGGACATCTCACAGTAATGTGGCTTCACATCTTACCTTCTTTCTCCTTGTCCTTGTCAACTTATGCAGCACTCCTGCTATCCAGATATTTCCTTCGGTCTTACATGGATGGAGAATAGGTTTGCGCAGGGCTAATAAATAAATCTTCACACTTCCTAAATGCTTAGGATGTCCCAGAATATTTCTGATACATTTACATTTATTCACTAGCAACCATAACAGCCTTTGAAAGAGAAATATTGACCCTACCCACTGTGGCACATACAGGTAGGGAAACAGTTGAAAGAGGTTAGGCATCCTATCCAAGACTATCCAACTAGTAAGTGACAGGCCGGGACTGTAAGCCAGTATCAGGGACTGCCAGCATTCCACAATAACTTGTCAACAATAGCCCATTCTTCCTTAAATCTGCAAAGCACAGCCACCATCGACTTTGATAGACGAGACATCCTTGAATACAAAGAGAAGAATGAACTTTGCCTAGCTTTGTGATCAAATACGGTATTTCATAAAAAGCACGCTGCCCTTAGTACTTCATCTCCTGTTTAGATTATTAAGGTTTTCCTTCTTCCTTTTTCCTCAGTAGGAAAAAAAAGCCTGCTGACTGTTGAGTTCTTGGATAAAATCCACATGACTTAGTCATTCTCAGACTCCCTGGGGGCCTTTAGTGTCCTGGGTAGACAGGAGGCTTGTCATGTACTGCCATATTGTTTGCTAGCTCTGAAGGAAATTGGAGTCTTGACTGAAGAAGGTGAAGCCAAAGCATGGCATTAAGAACTATGCCCGTGTTTGGTTTCTTGCTAGCTAAAGAGGTCTCCGTGCCGGGAGAGAGGGAAAGGATCGGAAAACGACCAAGTATTTGTCTTCAGAAACTCATGACTACCAATCATCTGTGCTTGCTTGCAAGAACTGAGATTTGGAGAGCCCATGAAATGGCTTCACAGCTAGGAGCAGCATGGCTGTGTGGTCTTCTCTGGTCTGGAGCAAGGATGTTAGGCAAGCCTTCTTTCCATTCATTAAGTGGGGGTGAGGTGGGAGGGGTGCCATGTGTCCTGTACCAGGTACATCAAAACCAGGAGAAGCTCCTGCCAGGGGAGCTAGGAAACAAGCGGACAGATGAACCACAGGGCTTTGTCGCTGTCGTTATTTTGTTTTTTAATCAATTAGTCATGTAAGAGATATGTAATAGCCCTGCTGGTCCCCAGTGGGGGGTTGGGGGGAGGGTGGGGTGGAGGAGTGTTCCCATTTGTTGATTTCAGCCAGTGCAACTTCTGTCTCAGGGCCAGGGAATCCAGTCAGGGGGTCCCCTGGATGATTTATTAGGTCTGTCTCCTGAGTGTGGTGGGTGTTGTCTTTTGAACATTCTTGGCCACAGAGCTCAGAGCTACTGCCTGCAGGAAGCTGGACTCTAGTGTTGAGCCTGTGAAGAGAAGCCAGGCCCTTGGCACATCATAGCCACAGCCAGTTCCAAGCCCTTTCCACTGAGGGCCTCTGTTGCCGTCTTACTCCAGAACAGAGGGCTTTCTGGGGAAGGCTCCCCGGGCAGTAGATGACACAAGGCACATTATCCCAGAGTCTCTACTGGATGTGTCCGGTGGACCCTTTTCGTGTTGCAAATAGGACTCATCTTTCTTTCCGATTGGACAATCGCAGCTTTTGATTAATTTCGCTTATCAGTCTTTCCCAGTAAAATTCCAAGGCCTCAGTCTCTAGCACAGTGGGGTTCTATGTTTGTCTGGGCTCTGCTGTGTTGTCGTCTGTGACTTTCAGTATTTAGAAAGAGTTAGGATTTTAGGAAAGAAAGTCACTCTTCTTTAGTCTCCTATTGTTTTCCTATAAACCACCGGGATGTGTGAATCTCACGGCTGTCCGCTCCTTCTCAAACTTCTAAATTCAGCAACCCTGCCTCCCACTTGCTCTCTGTCCTGATCCCTGGCCCTGGTGGCCCGGATCCAAGCACGAGAAGAAGTCTTATTTCCTGTTCTCCATGTAAAGTTGGGTGGCTCCTTGAGTTCCTGGTGCATGGTAGATAACAAGCTGTGGTGATATTTCGCAGCACACACCACGTCTTTCCTCTGTCGTTTTGCTTTCTCTGTGGATTGGTAACTTTGCCGGTGACAAGCGGTGAATCACTGTTGTGGCTTTCAGTGATGGCAACCGGAATGAGAAACCCTGCAGGCATTTTCACACATGTCTCTTAATGTCTCGGTATTTTGGGATGTTACATGGCAGCCAGCAAATGTTTCCTAACAAACTTTTTGAGGGGGAAAAATTGCAGTCTACATATGGAGGATAACATATTCGAGAGAATAAGCCAGAAACTTCACAAGGTTTTGGTATACATTCAGAAAAATCTATGTTTTAGTTGGAGCAATTGGAGGTAAACAATGACTTTGGACTAGCTCCAGACACCTCACCCTGTCAGCAGTGATTGATGATAGGGGTCATAATGCATTTCTGTACTCCAGTTTAGTCAAGTACAAGAGATTTAGACTTCATCAAACTTGGCCTTTTCGTCTTCTGAACCATTTTTGAGACATCAAAACATCGTGGCTGATTACATATGATTGCATGAGCGCTGTCTTTAGAATGCATTGGACTAACTGGAGGGCAATCGTAGAGTTGCACCTTTTCCTCAGATATTGGCCAAGCAAGTACTGTGACCATGGATCCCGGCATTCCGAGCTCATGCTCATTCTCCCCACTTACCCTGGCCCCAGTGCATACATCCTCTCCTGTTCCGGCCCCCTTTCCATTTGTTTCTGCTGCTAGTGTCCAACTAGGACAAATGTAGTAACAGACCTCTGACTGGGGCAGGGGAAGCAGTCCTATTCTGGGCCAAATAGAAGTCAGATGAAACAGTCATTTAGAATATCAACACAGGGAGATTCCGAAGTGTGTCTCTGGAATGGTCTGTCCTAAACGCCTGTCCCCAGCAAGGCGCTGTTGCAAGAAGACAGAGACTTTAACATGGGGAAGACTTTTGGGGTCGTTGTTTCAGAGGGTGTTAAGGAAACATGTTCTCCCCTCTCTCCTCCCTTTCTCTTTCCTTTTACTCCACAGTGAGCAATTCTACTCTGTCACACTAATGCCACCATTGCTGTGGCCCTTCTACGGAAAAGCAATGGGTCTCTCTGGTCACAGGTTGAGACCGCTCACTCACCATGTAGCTGGGGATGGCCTTGAACTTCTGATCTTTTGGTTTTCCAATCACAGAGTGCCAGATTACAAAAGGCATCCTCTTTCCCTGCATTGACCTGATTTTTAAAAAAAAAATATATATTATTTTTATTTTTAAATTTTATATGTGTGTGTATCTGCATGGGTCTTCGGTGTGTCAGATTGGTGGTTTGTCCAGACAAATCACATCAGGCCAGCACAGTTCCACAGGAGAGAAGTTTATTGGGGCTAAGGACAAAAGGGGAGAGGGAATGAAGAAGAAGAAGGAAAGAGAGAAAAGGTCAGAGGATGCTGCCTTTTATTTGGACTGTGACATAACCGCACAGGCCGCTACCCGCAGGTAAAGGTGGGCAGGTGGACCAGGTGGATGCTGGGAATGTATGGCATTTTCCATGGCAACAGATGCATGGGTCATTTCATGGTCGCCTAGGGGTGACATCACCATCGTCTGGATTTGGAGCCGGTCAAGTCGGTTTCCGATGCCAACAGTGTCTGTGTCTGTGACTGCAGTGCCTGTGGAGGCCAGGAAAGGTCGTCCAATCCCGGAACTGGAGTTACAGGCAGTTGTGAGCTGCCTGACGTAGGAGCTGGGAATTAGCTCTAGTCCTCCGTTAGAGCAGTGAGCTGGTAACACCACTGAGCTATCTCTCCAGCCCAGCCTGGTTCTTTAAAGCACAGTGTAACTCTAGACTCGAAGATGATGATTGTAGAGACTGAGAGAATCTTTTCAGATAAACACATTTTTTTCCACAACCCAAACACCCCTTTGTTGAATATACTACATACAGTTTGAGCACTTTCGAGAGTGTATCTGCTCTGTGTCCTGGATGAAACTCTCGGGGGATTACAGATGTCAAACTCTCCGTTTCATACAGTCACTTGATTTATCGTTGTGATTTGGTCCTTGTGGGATGCCCTATTTTTCTTTATTGTCCTACAGTGGGGGAAATTTAGGCTTAAATATTGTGGTGTGTGTGTGTGTGTGTGTGTGTGTGTGTGTGTGTGTGTGTGTGTACGCTCACACACTACAGTTAATAAGAGTTGAAATTAAAATTAAGAAGTTACAACTATACAACTATAAAATTAAGAAAAAAGGGAGTGTTGTATTGGCTTTTTTCCCAGAGTGCACACTGATTATTTATGATACTTTATTTTACACAGTATGTGTCAGTTCCATTCATCTGTGACCTGGTTTTAATGCTCACACTTCTAGCAATGAGTCAAATAAATAGAAAACCAGCAGATATTGCAATAAAATCAGAGGTGTTGTTTTCAGTGGGATTGGAGGTAGCCTGTCGCAGTTAGGAGAATGCATGAAGTGAGCAAGAGAAGGCAGATCCTCTCTCAAAGCTAACTTCATTGTGAAATCAAGTTCTCCTCAATGCTTATGTGACATATTGACAGCACCGCACAGGGGGAGCGTCTTCTCCTCTAGGATCTGTGAGGCTGGCTTTTTAAAAACAGCTACCATGGTTGTGTGTCTGCTAGCTTTTAGGCCTACTGTGGAACTGGGGAAAGTCTAATAACACTAGAACCGATGTAACACTAGAACACATGTGTAAGGTCTACAGAGGTATGGGGAAAGTCTGATCTATTCTTGGGCATGTAGTTGGGTACACTCCTGTCAAAGCTCTATACATGCAAAGATATGAGAAGACTCCAGTCTTGAACATCGGATGGCCTTGAAGCCATGGATGAGTAAGAAATGAAGACAGATTGACTATGTGAGCACGGACGTAATGACCAACACATATATAGAGAAGCAGACAGCTGCCTGACCTGAGTGTGACTGGAGGAACTTAGGTCCTCTGTAAGAACAGTCTACACTCTTAACTGCTGAGCCACCTCTTTAGCCCAAGGACCCAATGTCTTTCAAAATCCACAAGGCAATCCAAAAACTTATTCAGAAACTCAGTGGTCCACAGATATCTAAACATTATTGAAAAGAAGGAAGAAAAGTGGAGAGTCACATACTCATTCCTAAACATTGTACACAGACATAGTAATCAAGATAATGCAATACTCATACAGGGACTGACATATAGATTAATGGAACAGAATGGTCCAGAAACAACCACCTATATTTAAAAACAATGATCCCCTGAGGTATTAAATATGTCAGTAGAGAGAGCACACTCTCTCCAACTGGTTCTGTAACTACTGACAGTTCACATGCAAATCAACAAAATGGGAGCTGTGCCACACATTCCAAAATTATACAAAATTTTAGTCAAAGTGGCCCTTAAGTTTATATAAACTCCAAGAAGAAAACCTAAGAGTTAGGACCCAACTTAATTGTATTTCTTAACATATGGGATGAATTACAGATAACAAAAGAGAAAAGTCATCTTGCAAAAATTAAGACAGTGCATCAAAGGACATTATTAAAAAAGAAAAAGAACTGGGTATACATATCCCCCATCCAAACCCTTGAAGACTGGAAGCAGGAGGATTAAGAGCTGAAGGCTGTCCTTGGCTATGTATCAGGTTTGAGGCTAGCCTGGGTTATGGCTATAGGAGACCTTGTCTGAAGAGAACAAAGAGAGAAAGGAAGAGGGGAGGGAGGGAGGGAGGGAAGAAGGAAGAAAAGTGCAATTCATAGACTAAGAGAACATATATTGGAATGAAATCTTAATTAAGGATATATATTCATAATCAATAAATGTACTTTGTAGCCAGTAATGAAAAAAATGAATAACTTAGTTAAAACTGTCCAAAGGGTTTAAAGTGATTCTTTTCCATAGTAAAGGAGCAGTAAGTACATGAAACAATACATCACTGGGGACAAAGCAAATGAAAACATTGTAACACACATTCATTTAAAAAATACTGTGACAATATCTATACATAATGCAGAGGAGAGTGGGAAAACTGGGCTTTGCATGGGGCTACTGTGGGAAACAATTTGACAGTTCTAAAAAATGTTGCATGTGACCGAAGTATATTCTCTCTCTCTCTCTCTCTCTCTCTCTCTCTCTCTCTCTCTCTCTCTCTCTCTCTCTCTCTCTCTTCCCCTCTTTCCCCTCTCCCCCCCTCTTCCCCTCTTTCCCCCTCTCTCCCCTCTCTCTCCCTCTCTCTCATTGTCCTTCCCTTCCTCCCTCTCTACACACAGACACAAACACGAAAGCAGTATAAAGAAAGATCATGTCTACACCCAATGCTCTGAACATATGCTTATGGAGGCAATATTCACAATCATCTGGAAGTTGAAAATAACCAAAATGTCCATCAATAAGTAGATAAACAAAATTGCACACCTATAATTGCACAGAATGTCATTCAGCATATAAAGCAATAAATAGCAATGCATGCTGTGTAGCATGGATGAATCCCGAAAACATAATTCTAAGTGAAGCAAGCCAGTCACAAAGGTCACGTGCTGCATGGGAGCATGTAGGTGGGATGTTCAGAGAGGGTAGAGCAGAGGCAGAGGGGTTAACAGTCGCCTGGGGTGACAGGGAGTAGGGTTGGAATGAGGACTGACTGATAATTGGGTATGAAGTTTCTTTGCAGATGATGAAAACATTTAAGATTAGATTGTGTGGATATTACACAACTGTGAATATATTAAAAAACATTGATACTTGTAGCAACTTGTATACTCGAGTAGAATAATTTTGTGCTCTGTTAATTAAGTCTACATTATTTTATTTTTAGACAGTGTCTCACTAGGGAGCCCTAGCTGGGAGCAAATTTGCTATGTCAACCAGGCTGGCCTTGACCTCAGGATCCTCCTGATTCTGCCTCATGAGTGCGTGGATTAAAGGTGTGTGCCACCATGCTAGACTCACCACATCTACATTATAAAGCTATTTGGAAAAATATTTTCCGCCCCTAAAGGAGTAAGAAGTATTGGTTGTTTTAGTATAATTATTAAAGCATATGAATTACATGTGTCAACATGATTCCTTATATTAGAATACTAATTATACATATGTGGTGGTTTGAATGAAAATAACCCACAGGGAGTGGCAGTATTAGTAGGTGTGGCCTTGAAGGAGGAAATGTGTCACTACTGGGGCGGGCTTTGGGGCTTCAGAAACTCAAACCAGGCCCAGTGTCATTCTCTTTCCCTGCTTCCTACTCATTGGGATGTAGAACTCTCAGCCACTCTCCGACACCATGTCTGCCTGCACACCGCTCTGCTTCCTGCACCCTTCCATGATGACAGTGGGCTAAACCTGTAAACTGTGAGCCAACCTCAAGTCAACATTTTCCTTTAAAAGAGTGGCCATGGTCGTGGTGTCTCTTAGAAAGTCCTAACCAAGACAACCTATAACCTATTATTTCTGCATGTTAACTGTGATTATCAATACATCAATCGCGCATACTTAGGGCATCTCTGGGACAGTTTTATACATGTTCTCATGTATCGCTGAAGCTTCAGTTACACTGTTCTCCCAGCTTCCTTCTCCCTTCCTTCCCTCCCTCCTGACTTCAGGTTCCCTTCTCAGTCCCGTGTACTCCCGAACATCCTGTGTTATGTGAAACATGACCTTCTATAGCAAGTGCTTTGGCTGTGAGGGAATGTTGGCTTTTGTTGTAAAGAGCTTATTACATCTACTAAGATGACCATATGGTCTCCACCTTGACTCTGTGCCTGAGCCACCTCTTACATCCTTTGGTCTGTGTATGTTGCCCTCGCCTCCCATCCCTACAGTGAAGCCAGCTTTCCTATTCATGATATGTGATCCTTTTAACTATACTTTTTAAAGTTCAGTTGGCAAGGGCTTTAATTATGTTCCTTGTGTCTGTGTTTATCAAGGGTACTAGACTGTTTTCTCCTTCTGTTTCTTTTTCTTACTGTTACATTCTTATTGCTTTTAGACGTTAGGTAATACGGGCTTTGTAGACTGAGTTTGGAAGCATCCTACTAAGTGGGATGGTTTGGGGAATATCATTGTTAGTTCTTCTTTGAAAGTCTAAAACAATTCACCAGTGAGATCACCTAATCAGGACATTTTGTTTAATGGAAGATTTTTATTACAACTTAAATCTCATTATTTATTATCAACTTATTTAGGGTTCCTTAACCTTATTTAGGATTCAATGTTTACGGATGATCTTGGTCTAGAAATTTCTGCATTTCTTTTTGATTTTCTAACGTACTGGCATAATATTTTTTAAAACATTCACTAATGATGATCTGTGTTTCAGTGGTGTCTACAGTAATACTCTCTGTTTACCCTGTAATTTTATTTATTTTGGTCTTCTCTCATTGTTTTAAGACTAGTTTGGCTGGATGTTGGGCAGTTTTTACAATTCTTTTCCATTCTATTTGCTCAACTCTTTGATTCATTGAGCTTTGGTACTTTTTTCATTTCTATTTTCATTTATTTCTTCTCTAATCTTTTTTCCTTCTATTAATTTTGACTTTATCTGTTCTTATTTTTCTAAGGCCTTGAGATTTATCACTAGTTATCTATTTGAGCTATTTGTTTTAAATGTAGGCATTAGTGCTATAAAATTATTCATTTAAACAACTTTTGTTTCCATTTTCATTTGATTTTAATTAATTTCTCAATTTCCCTCTTCAGCACATGTTGAAAAGTTCTGTTTTTTAAAAACTAGAGGAGTAAATATGATGCTCTTTATTAATTATTGACATGTTTTATTTTGAGAATGTTTGATCAATAACCTCTATCATTCAGGTGGACTACACTGTGACATTTTGTCAGAATAACACTTACAACATACTTTTGTGTGTGTTCAAGGAAGCAGAAAATTCTTATTGTGAGTGGGCTAAGACTATGTACCTATAGCCAAGGGATTTTGGCATTCTTAGTATAATAGATGGGTTAGAGATCGACATATTAAGTGAAAGAAGCCAGACTCAGGAAGACAAATCTCACATGCTTCCTCTCTCACGTGGATTCTAAATTTAAATGTATAGATGTGAGACTAGAGAGCTGACTAAGAGAGAGGAGGGGGAGCCTAAAAGGAGGGAGAAAGTGAGACTGGGAGACGGTTACGGAGGATATGTGCTATGGAAGCTAAAGAGGACGAAGGAGATGGGTGTAGGCGGCATGCAGATGAGCAGGAGGAACAGAGGATTATGGGAGGAACGGAGGATTCTGGGAGAGGGTGGGGTGAGAGCGAACAGCACCTATGAACATGCGCATATATGAAATCTAGTGTCTTCTCTCTCTTGTTTATTTGGCTGTGGAGGACAACAGCATGGAAAACACAATGAGCAAGCGTGTCTGTGTGTGTGCTTAGAGGACCTTTCGATTTATTCCCAGGAGCTGTCTAGCTGGGTCATCCGATATTTCTAATTTTAGGTTTTTTTGAGGAACCGCCATAGTAATTTAGAGAGGGATGCCGTAGTTTACATGGCCACCATAAGTATATAAGTCTCCTCACACACATGCTTTCAGCAGTTGTTTGTTTAAAATGTAAAACACTGGTCAGGGAAGATGGCTCTGTTGGTGACGTGCGAATGTGAGGAGCTGGGTCCCGAGCCAGTGAAAAACAAACAACAAATGCTTATTACCTTTAGGATGAAAACCAAACCAAACCAAATGCCAGGCTTTGCGAAACTCACCTGTAATCTGCAAGCTGGGGAGAGAGACAGAAGCAGACAGATTTCTGGGGCTCGCTGGCCGATCAGCCTAGCCGAATTGACAAGCCAGGAACAGTCTGTCTCTCAAAATAAGGTGCACGGTGTTCTCGAGAAACAACATCCAAGGTATTCTCTCCATGTTCAAACACAGGAGTGCATATATACTCCCCCCACACGCACCTGCACACACACACACACACACACACACACACACACACACCTACATGCAAAGCACAAAACAGTTTGCACGCCTGGTCTTACATCTGATTGCTCTGAGCTCCTTCTGAGCTCCTTCTTACAGACCCCTGACTTTACGCACACTCATCCACACAGAACTCTTCGTCAGTGACGTGTCCCTTTCTCATGCGGGTGCATATGTGTGTATGGCTCCTTTTAATATCCTTAACATGTGGTCTCTGCGAAAAGCAGGAGTTAATCATTTAGAAAGGAAGTCTGACAGTGCCCAGGAATTGGTGTCACATACTTTCTCAGCTAGGAGCTCATAAAAATAAAAATTCTGTATACATAGGGATTTGCTGTGTTAGCATTCTCTAGAAGAATAGAACCAATAAGATATACATGAGAAGTGAGATTAATTACGAGGAATGGCTTACATCATGGATTCCATGGTCGGCTATCTGCAGTTGGAGGCCCACCCAGGAGTCTCATGGGATGGTTCAGATTCTAGCATAAATGTGAAGGCCTGTGGGCCAGAAGCACCACGAACGGGAGTTCAGTGTCAAGCTCAGAGACAGACAGAAGAGAAAACTCCTCCTTTCCTTTTCCCTATCCTAGTCAAAAGGAATAGAGGGTGATCTATTGTGTGTGTGTGTATTTGTGTGTATGTGTCTGTATATATGTATATATATTTGTGTGTATATATAGATTTGTGTACATATGTGTGTGTGTGTGTATGTGTTTGTGTGTGGCCACATGTTTGCACATGTATTTGTGTTGTACCAGTATCTGGAGACCAGCAATCTGCCTCCAGTGACATTGCTAAGGACACACAGTAATGGCTCCAGCTTCCTTGGGGTTCTGGAGAGAGAAGTCAGGTCCTCATACTTGCCCAGCAAGCACTTTACCAAGTGACACATCTCTCCAGCCCAGCCGTAGTCTCCTTGCCCAGTCACTAATTCAGACCCTGAGTCTTTCTGAAAACATCTTCACGGGCACACCTTAAAATGACAATACTTGGCCAAATATTTCAAAGCAAGGTAATGAGTGCAATTAAGCACCGAGTCCTTGTACAGCCAGAAGGAACAAACGACACACACCTGACTTTACAAGGTAGCTTCTCAGAGCTCAACGAATGAAATCCGTTTCAAAAGGGTAGTGCTATCTTAATTTGATTTTTTAATTTTTTGCCTTGGTATCTCCTTGACTCGCAACCTTCCCTCAGAAGTCGTTAAAATAACATCATTTTCAACACAGAATAGTTTGTATATTAAAATAATATACCCTGAGCTTGGGGATGTAACTCAGCTTGATGAGTGCTGGTCTTAGGGATGGGGGTGGGGTGAGGGGTGAGGGTGGGGGGATATACCCTTTAGTTAGTTTGTGTCTTTCTTTCCTATGGCTATGAAGAGACACTATGACCAAGACAACTTATAAATGAAAGCATTCGATTGGGGCTTGCTTACAGTTCCAGAGGTTTAATCCGTGACCACCATAGGAGGGAGCTGACAGGTAGGCAGTGCCTGGAGCAGCAGCTGAGAGCTCATGTCTGATCTACAGCCATGAGGCAGAGGTGAGAGCTTTTGAAACCTCACAGTCCACCCCCAGTTACACCTCCTCCCAACAAGGCCATACCTCCTGATTCTTTCCCACCTGAGAAGATTTTACCAACTAGAAACATCCAAATATGGTCCTATAGGGGCCAATCTCATTAACCCCCACAGTTATCTCTTCTCCCACCTAACCACTTGTTTATGTAAATATGATT